>NW_028294348.1:0-52850 GCF_964341445.2 Mesoplodon mirus | reverse complement strand
AATTTCTGTAGCTTGCTCTCTTCCTAAACCTACTTGCTTCTTCCATCAATATTTAAGTTTCTGGTTTTAAATAACTGTGACTCTCCTTTAATGTGTTCTCTGTTAAAGGCTTTCTCTCCCTTTAGAATTGTTAGTAGGAGAAGTGGTATTTTGTGGGAAGAAAACTGCATCTTCTCTACTACCCAGCTGTCAGGACTATAGAGCTACATCCTCAGTTGTATAATCAGAAACCTGGCCTGGCATCAACTAGTGGGATTAATAACCACTTTTTCAATTCCTTGCAATTAAAATATTTACATCAACTTCTCTTTGTTTTAACAATAGCATATAGAACCCAGTGTGGGTGTGGCTCATGATTCTGCTTCTCTGACTCATGATCTTAGACTTCTTGCTTCCAACTTCCTAATGAATGTGCCCTTTAGCAATTGCTGGGGGCCAGGTTTGTTTACTGCTACTCCTTTCCAACAGTTCAAGGCCATGAGGCATCTCTTGAATGTATTTCTTTGCTACAAAGTATTTCTCTCCCCTGCCCTCACCCCACTCTCAGGTTCTGTTGCTTATTTAAGATTTGCATCTGTAAAGAGTCCTTCGGGTTTGTTTCCTTGGTGGACTGGCTGTCTTCCAAGATTTTGTTGTTAATCTTGTCTGACATTTTAAAGATGACCTTTTGGTGTTTTTATAAAACTTCTCAAGAAAAGGAAAACAGAAGTGCTCATCTAACCCTCTTCTAAAGACTATGCAAAAAAGCCAGTTGTTTTAAAACATTATGGCTGGTGATATAAATGGCTGCAGCATATTATATCTACACCTGCATGTTTTTAACTTCCAGAAACTAAAAATCAGCTCTGCAACATGCAATCAGCCATGAAGAAAGAAACAAACAAAAACCCAGTATTGAGGGCTTCCCTGGTGGCGCAGTGGTTGAGAGTCCGCCTGCCGATGCAGGGGACACGGGTTCGTGCCCCGATCCCGGAAGATCCCACATGCCGCGGAGCGGCTGGGCCCGCGAGCCATGGCCGCGGAGCCTGTGTGTCCGGAGCCTGTGCTCCGCAACGGGAGAGGCCACAGCAGTGAGAGGCCCGCGTACAGCAAAAAAAAAAAAAACAAAAAAAAAAACCCAGTATTGAAAATTTTCTGCCTGATACCTGAATGTATTGGCGAACAAGCCTGCTACTTCTAGTATTTACATAAAGACAGTAGTCAAATAACCAATGCACTAAAACAAACAATTCTTCTGTGAGAAAAAAGAGTGATGCTACTTAGAGGTGATGGACATGAACTTTAGGAATTTTAGAGCTGAAAATAATCTTGGAGGCCTCCTTTTATAGATGAGGAATATGAGGTCTATGGTGGTTAAGTGAATTGTCCAAGCCAGAGATGGGACTAGGTAGGATCAAAGTTGAGGTCTTCTGCCAGGATGTTGAGCTTACTCTTTGAACTTGCTGGGTGTTTACATATTGCATCAACAGAGCCCATATGTACTGGATTTTCTTCCATTTACTAATAGAAGCAAGTTAGTGCCTTTACAGGTATTGTAGTATAAAATCAGCCCATTCAGTCAAACTAGTCAAAAATTAGTCAATCTAGGAGTCCCAAAGAGACAATGCTTTGCAGGCTTTTTCTTCTTTTTTTTCCACTGGAAATGGGAATTAGATAGATAATGCATGTTTGTGTGTATGTATGTATACATACATATATATATATATATATATATATATACTTATATCTTGTTCAAATTTAAAAGAATACAATTTTTATAGTCTAATTATATATGACATAAAAATAGAACGTTGTTAATCAAATACATTTGCAGTATTTATTTTTGTAAGTAACTTCCTTTCTTTATATATCTATACAGTTTTAAAGATAATGGTACAAGACAGAAATATTATTCATTTTCAAGCTAACACTAATAAATAATGTTTTGTAAGTGCCCTAAATTATGTAAAGACTAAAAGTTCCATTGATCTATCTAATCTATGGAAAGTGGTTGATGTTTAGCTATGAAATAATGTATCAATCTCAGGAAACAATTCTTAGGTTAAAAAACTCATTTTCCCCGTGATGTCTTTTCACAAAGATTTAATTCAAAGAATTTGCCTTTGTGGGCCTCCCTGGTGGCGCAGTGGTTGAGAGTCCGCCTGCCGATGCAGGGGATACGGGTTCGTGCCCCGGTCTGGGAGGATCCCATATGCCGCGGAGCGGCTGGGCCCGTGAGCCATGGCCGCTGGGCCTGCGCGTCCGGAGCCTGTGCTCCGCAACGGGGGAGGCCACAGCAGTGAGAGGCCCGCATACCGCAAAAAAAAAAAAAAAAAAAAAAAAAAAAGAATTTGCCTTTGTAAGATCTCCATCACTTTTCACCATTGTTCCCATGCATGTTCCTGTTAAGAGTGCCTGATTCTGTTGCTAAGCAACCTTGCAGTCTTGTTGGGTCATGATGATGAACTAATAATTATTTAAAATGTGTCTGTTTGGATAGGGTCTTTTAAAGAATATCGTGATACTTTTGTGTAAGAGGCTGGGTAAGAGGGTTCTTCATTTCAACTTACAGTTCTACAGGAATATAAGTGATAGAATGATGTTTTCCAGAAGAGTTGGAAGAATGCCAAGAGTACACTAAAAAGCACTAGGTCTTACTTCCTCCCGGTATGCTTTTTTTCTAGAAAAGGGTAAAAGTCAGTCAGATGACAAGTCAAGAAATTTACCAAAGGACTTCAAAGAAATATGAGGAACATCAATATTCCTTTTATTGACTCGATTAAATTATTATGTTTTTCCTTCTCATCCCAAATTCTTAAGAAAAATTGTCAAGCCATATTATGTTGAAAAATAAGTCCCATGTAAGCGAGACATGGGTATTTGAATTTTATCAGGCCTCCAGAGAAAACTAAATTGTTGATTAAATCCTCATCCTGCTTGCTCTTGTCCCAGACATCCCTCTCCAGTTCAGGAATATCCTCCTTTAAATAGCTTATTTAACCATATGGGACTGATGCCAGTAGCCTTAATATTTTCTGTACGGTATACTGCGATATATAAGGGGACTACCATCATATCTCTAGCATGTAGTGAGAGTTAGTAAATAGCATTCCCAGTGTGTATCTGGAAAAACAAAAAGGTTGTTCCTTTAAACCATCTTTTTTGGTGATAAAGCAAAGAATCAAAGGTATTTCATTACTAAAGAATCCGAGAACGTCCTAACTAAGAGAAGAGCACTTCTAATGTCATCTCAAAATCCATCCAATCCAGAAGCAGAGCTGATGGTGCTACCAAGAGACAGAGTCTCCTTGTGGTGACACCACCTTCAAAAGTTTTGCAAGGTACCCCCAAACATCACCAGTTTTCTTTACAACCTTGCTTGTCTCTAGTATTTAAAGACAGATCTGATACTTATTGATTCTATTTATATTTTGAGGGTGATCCCTTCTTAGGGATATCATCTCATATGCAAAGTTAAAACTATTGATCATTTTTCTCTCCTAAACTTAAACTATTATAATTTATGTTTAAGGCAGCCAAATTTAACAGCTTTGGGGCCATAAAGGTGAGTGTTTAAATCTTGGTTCACTGTTCTGTAGGTGGTATATGGCCACTCCAGGTATCAGTTTTCTTACTTATAAAATAGGGTTTGCAGTGCTTTCTTCACAGATAAAGGATTAAATTTGATATGCTAACATAGTGTCTGCCATATAGTGTACATTAAATGTGAGCCCTCTTTCCTATCTCCACTGGGTGTGGCCAACTTCTAGTTTTCTAGGATTTACTAGAAAATTTCATACCTTCTAGGAATATATGGCTTCTGATCATATTCCCTTACCATCTTCATTTTACTAAACTAAAGGCTCTTAATTTTTTTGTAATCCCCACATTCTTATTTCCTATCTCAGCTACTTTTCTGTTAATTTTTTAGAATTCAGTTTATTTTAGCAGGCATTAATTGAGGTAAGGGGAATTACAGTAGGTCCTGTGGTTACAAATGTAAACAGGATCCCTGTTCTCAGGTACCTTACAGTCTAGTGTCAAGAGTAGTAAACAGACAAAAAATTGCAATTTCACCTGATAAATTCTGTGATATTGGTAAGCCTGTGACAACACAAGGGAAATATCTAAATCAGATTAGGGAGGATGGGAGATTAAAGGTAAAGGAGCTTGCCGTACTTGTAGGCTTTTCTCTAGAGTTGGCAAACATCTTTACCTGTGTTCAAGGTTTAGATTGACCAAGACAGCCTTCACATTCCTTTCAGCTTAATAAAACTTTAGACAGGTTTCTTCCTGACTTAGAGGCCCTTGACCTCCCCTTATTTAGAACATTTACTCTAAAAAACATGCAAATTCTTTTTTCACCCCTTTGACACGTAAATCTTCTTCTAGTAATCTTGCCAGATTTACAACCCAGGAATGTCTTCCTCACGGACATGGGAGCCATTTTTCGAAATGTAATCATCAAGAAAGATAGCACCGCATTCTCTGTGGGAGGGCAAGAGTCTAACTTCAATAAGTGCTGATTAGCAAACACAGATGGCCTAATCACATTAACCAGTCTCCTCCTAATGTCCTCCAGTACCAGTCCACTAGCTCACTCCAGAATTGATAAACTGTCCCACCTTTTGTTTCAGCAGAGTTTAGTCCAATCTCTCTCTCCAATTGCAATCGTTTTCAATAAACTTTCCCTTGCCTGTTTAAGTCTGTCCTTGGACAGGATGCATCCAGGTTTTGTACAAGGGGGAAAAACTGATTTTTGCCCAATAATCTACTCACTGATGCCTGGCACTTAGTCAACTTTTGTAATTGCTGATTAAAATAAGTCCATCATGTCAATGTCTAGGGGGAAATGTTTTCAATGGCTCTAAACACTTTGAGCAGTGATAAATGAAATCTCTGAGTTCACCATCTTCTAACTGGAACTAGAATTATTTTTCCAAAAATATGTTTCTTTACACTTATGCACAAAATGAGCCTCTGTCTCAAAGAGACTGTGAGTAGGCTCAAGTATCCACTCGTCCTAATAGCTTTATACTCGTTCTTTTGGTATTTCAATTATCTCAAGTGTTCAGAATCATGAATAAAGTTGGGAGCAATTCATGATGATGTTAATCAACTATAAATTACTCAACAAGGGCTCCCCTTATTATACTCTCCATGAAGCTCCCTAGAGGATCAGCTCAGGTACTGGCCTCATGCACAGTCTACATTGAGAGGATTTCCAATAATTGATGGTTTTAGACAAAATTTTGAATTCTAAAAATGGATGGAAATTTGGAAATTCTAAATCAATCATAGCAAATTACAAATTATCATCAAGAAAGACTGCATAATAAAAATTTATAAAGGTTACTGTAGAAATTAAGCTTAAATTCAAATTTAATTCTAAGGTAAATAAAAACATGTACTCCATTTTCTTTTTTTCATTATAAAATTTATAAAGCCAGAATTTTCCTTCTAATGTGCGCATTGGGTGTACTTGCTTTTTCTTTCCAAAAAAAGTTTCACTAACTTAAGGACATATACAACATATGGCACCTTAGAATTAAGGAAATATGGGAGAATGATTTTGATTACCTCCTCATGCTACATGAAAATTCATTACTTCATACTTTCTTGAACAGTTTTTTAAAAGATGCCAGTTATCTAACTCATACAAACACCCATATACATATGTACATCTTTCTTGTTGGGGAACAGACTTATATTAGTGTAAATAAGTGGTCATTAAAGTTAATGGGTTCATTTTATATAGTTATAATTTAAGATATAGTAGAAATTGGTTTGAACATGATATATACCTTTTTAAAATATATTAGAGACTTATAGAACCACCTCACAGTGACTGTATTTGGCCATTATGAGGTTTAGAATATACTTTACTACTTAAATGAGTTGAGTATGATATTTTATCATTATACCTTTGCTTTTATCATATATTGTGGATGTAGAGTCTTTGGTCAGAAACACCCTCTATATTATAAAGACATCATTATAGAAAAATGCAGTATTCTTTTAATATATAATTTAACATGAAACTAGGACAGATTTTCAGCAAAAGAAGGGAGCTGCATATATTTGGCTTTTACTGGCAGGCCTGTTTCTGCCCAGTAATTACCCAGTCTTTACATACATGTTACAGTTCAGTGCTTTTAAGGAAATCCAGCTTTCTTTGCTCTCTGATCTTTTCTTCTCACAAAATACTTAGCAAACACATAGCTATTAGCTCCATAGAAAGTGGTCGTATATATCAGGTATTTTTCACAAGCCCACTTAACCAAGGTACCAAGTAATTTGACTAGAATCCAAACCAAATCAGTTGAAGAGCTAAGTGTGCAAAAAATCCTGTAACACACTAGATTCCAATGAGCCACAGTTTTATTAACACTGCATCACTTAGCAAACTCAGATGGGGTCTTTGGGTCTTTATGCTGAGTTTCTTTAATTGGCAAATGCTTAAGAGCACACTTTATTTATTGATTGATTGATTTATTAAAGAATCATCTTTTGGGCCTCCCTGGTGGCGCAGTGGTTGAGAGTCCGCCTGCCGATGCAGGGGATACGGGTTCGTGCCCCGGTCTGGGAGGATCCCATATGCCGCGGAGCGGCTGGGCCCGTGAGCCATGGCCGCTGAGCCTGTGCGTCCGGAGCCTGTGCTCCGCAACGGGAGAGGCCACAGCAGTGAGAGGCCCGCGTACAGCAAAAAAAAAAAAAAAAAAAAAAAAAAAGAATCATCTTTTTTAATTTATTTATTTTTGGCTGTGTTGGGTCTTCGTTGCTGCATGTGGACTTTCTCTAGTTGCGGGGAGTGGGGGCTACTGTTCGTTGTGGTGCGCGGGCTTCTCATTGCGGTGCCTTCTCTTGTTGCAGAGCACGGGCTCTAGGCACGTGGGCTTCAGTAGTTGTGGCACACGGGCTCAGTAGTTGTGGTGCATGGGCTTAGTTGCTCCGCGGCATGTGGGATCCTCCCGGACAAGGGCTCGAACCTGTGTCCCCCGCATTGACAGGTGGATTCTTTTTTTTTTTTTTTTGCTGTACGCGGGCCTCTCACTGCTGTGGCCTCTCCCGTTGTGGAGCACAGGCTCCGGACACGCAGGCTCAGCAGCCATGGCTCACGGGCCCAGCCGCTCCCCGGCATGTGGGATCTTCCCGGACCGGGGCACGAACCCGTGTCCCCTGCATCGGCAGGCGGACTCTCAACCACTGCGCCACCAGGGAAGTCCCAACAGGTGGATTCTTAACCACTGCACCACCAGGGAAGTCCCTAAGAGTCCACTTTATTTTTTTTGTTTTTATTTTTTTTTATTAGTTTCTGCTTTATAACAAAGTGAATCAGTCATACATATACATCTGTTCCCACATCCCTTCCCTCATGCATCTCCCTCCCTCCCACCCTCCCCATCCCACCCCTCCGGGCGGTCACAAAGCACCGAGCTGATCTCCCTGTGCTCTGCGGCTGCTTCCCACTATCTATCTACCTTACGTTTGGTAGTGTATATATGTCCATGCCTCTCTTTCGCTTTGTCACAGCTTAGCCTTCCCCCTCCCCATATCCTCAAGTCCATTCTCAAGTAGGTCTGTGTCTTTATTCCCGTTTTACCCCTAGGTTCTTCATGACATTTTTTTTTTAATTCCGTATATATGTGTTAGTATATGGTATTTGTCTTTCTCTTTCTGACTTACTTCACTCTGTATGACAGACTCTAGGTCTATCCACCTCATTACAAATAGCTCAGTTTCATTTCTTTTTATGGCTGAGTAATATTCCATTGTATATATGTGCCACATCTTCTTTATCCATTCATCCGATGATGGACACTTAGGTTGTTTCCAGCTCCGGGCTATTGTGAATAGAGCTGCAATGAACATTTTGGTACATGTCTCTTTTTGAATTATGGTTTTCTCAGGGTATATGCCTAGTAGTGGGATTGCTGGCTCATATGGTAGTTCTATTTTTAGTTTTTTAAGGAACCTCCATACTGTTCTCCATAGTGGCTGTACCAATTCACATTCCCACCAGCAGTGCAAGAGTGTTCCCTTTTCTCCACACCCTCTCCAGCATTTATTGTTTCTAGATTTCTTGATGATGGCCATTCTGACTGGTGTGAGATGATATCTCACTGTAGTTTTGATTTGCATTTCTCTAATGATTAATGATGTTGAGCATTCTTTCATGTGTTTGTTGGCAGTCTGTATATCTTCTTTGGAGAAATGCCTATTTAAGTCTTCTGCCCATTTTTGGATTGGGTTGTTTCTTTTTTTGCTATTGAGCTGCATGAGCTGTTTATAAATTTTGGAGATTAGTCCTTTGTCAGTTGAGAGCCCACTTTAAATGCAGTTACACAATGACATCATGATAAGAAATGCTATAGGAATATAGGCATAGAAAAAAAAATTATCATCACTCACATATGCCCTGAGCATTTTCTGCTGAAGAGAGAATCTGAACTCCATAATGAGGGTACTAATACATTACATGCTTCTGATAGTAAGTTCTTATCACTTGAGAAATATCATCAAACATTATATCTCTGCAGCTTAATCCTTCTTAACCTGAAATATACCTTTAGAAATAATATTTTAACAGTTTGAGAAAATTCAGCTATTACATAGCTATTTATCTAAATATTTACGTGAGATAATTATGAAGGCATTCTATTAATAATTTTGTGAAGACATTGTAATAACAATTTAGTCTTAGAATTTTAGAAAAAAAAATAAACCAATAAAAAGGTACTTCTTCTGGTTCAAACTGTACAAATGAAAATTCTGAAGCTAAGTAAATTGGGCAAAGTATGTTGCTGTTTCATAAGTTAATGAAAGTAAATTTATTTATTAAATTTTTATTTATTTATAGTTTCATGGGTTTATAACACATAAGGTTCATGTGTATAATATTATATTTTGACATTTATATAAACTACAGTGTGCTCACCACCAAAAGGTTAGTTGTCAACTGTCATCATATTGTTGACCCCCTTTACCCATCTTGCCCTCCCTCCACCCCCTTCTCCTCTGCTAACCACTACTCTGTTCTCTGTATCTATTTGTTTCAGTTTGGTTTCTTCATTCATTTTGTTTTGCTTGTTTTTATATGCCACATATGAGTTAAATCATATGGTATTGGTCTTTCTCCATCTGGTTTATTTCACTTAACATAATACCCACAAGGTCCATCCATGTTGTCCCAAATGCCAAGATTTCATCTTTTTATGGCTATTATTCCATTGTAAGTGTGTGTGTATCTTCTTTATCCATTCATCCATCAGTGAACACTTAGGTTGTCTCCACATCTTGTCTATTCTAAATAATGCTGTGATCAACACAGGGGTGCATATATCTTTTCAGATTAGTGTTTTTGTATTCCTTGGATAAACACCCACAAGTGGAATAGCTACATCATATGATAGTTCTAGTCTTAACTTTTTGAGGAATCTCCATGTGATTTACCATAGTGGCTGCACTAATTTACATTCCCACCAAAAGTGCACAAGGGTTCCCTTTTCTTCACTTCCTCTCCAGCACTTATTTCTTGTCTTTTTGATAATAGCCATTCTAATGGGTGTGAAGTGATATCTCCCTGTGGTTTTGATTTACATTTCCCTGATAATTAGTGATGTTGAACATTTTTCACATGCTTGTTGGCCATCTATATACCTTCTTTGGAAAAATATCTATTCAGTTTCTCTGCTCGTTTTTTAATTGGATTGTTAGCTTTTTTGTTGTTGAGTTGCTTGAATTCTTTATCTATTTTGGATATTAGATACATGATTTGCAAATATCTGCTCCATTTGGTAGGTTTTCATTTTGTTGATGTTTCCTTTGTTGTACAGAAGCTTTTTAGTTTGATAATAGTCCCATTTGTTTAGTTACGCTTTTGTCTCCTTGCCTGAGGAGGCATATGCAGAAAGATATTGCTAAAACCAAAGTCAAAGCGAATACTGCCTATGTTTTCTTCTAGGAGTTTTATTGTTTCAGATCTTACATTGGAGTCTCTAATCCATTTTGAGTTGATATCTATGTATGGTATAAGATAGTGGTCTAGTCTCATTCTTTTGCGTGTGGCTATCCAGAAAAACTAAATTTAGATGCTCTCCATCCTTTCATCAAATTTTCAACCCATTCAGATTAATCTGCAAAACTGCATCAAGAGGTTTGAAGGTAGAGAACTTTTTACTGTCTAGCTGATTTTTAAGAGTGATTAGGGCAGAGTTATAAATCAAATTACTGCAAAAAACGTTCTGGCTAGTCCATGTCAGTCACTTTCCTAAATTTCAAGGTTATTGACTGCTCAACTTATCTTATGACTTTAAATTTGAAAGCCTCAAATTAGCAACAAGTTCTCATAGGATTCAAAGCAGTAGGGGTTTTACAGAATGATTCTGTTAAATTAATCTTTTCCTCATTTGAAACATAGATGATTAAGATACATATTAATTTATTCAGAAAAGTCATACATTTTTTCAATGGAAAAAATCTTCCCTTCTGTGCTCCCTAGGGCTATTTGTGTGCAAAATTTAACAAATATTGGTTCAACTCTTTTTTTTTCTGATTCAAAACTTCAGCATGAGTGATCATTAGTTGGATGGCTAACGAGACAGTAATCTCCTCAAACATCTTTTAACCCACTTGTACATTCTACAGGAAGCAGCAGCTCAGTAACTGTTGAATGAACGAGTGGACAGATCCCACTTACCCAGAAGACTGAATTCTTCTTTAAGAATCTGAGGTTTAATTTCGTGGTCAAATGTTTAGAAATGGAAATAGAACTCAAAGTTCCACTTGACTTATAACGTGACTTCTGTCCTCAGCAGATGGTTAAAAAGGTTAGTTCTACCAGTGGCTTCAGAAAACACACAAAAGGTGTTAGCAGAACCATGATATTTACGGTATATATTTGATTGTTTCAAGAACTGAGTGAACAGGTAGTACTTGTAAGGGCAATCAGGTGCCAGTTTCAATGGTCAGGCCTGAACTGCAGGGGTTCCACACTCAGCCCTGCTGCTTGTTAATTCTGGCTTCACTCATTATGCTTCCTGATGCTGCCACACAGCTCCTTATTTTGAGGTAACAGGTGATCTGACTATGCTTTTTTGTTTGTTTGTTTTTCTAACGTTACACAGAAAGCTAGAGTCAAAAATTTGTGTGTAGTCTGAGAATGATACTTTGGATATATTGCTATTTATGATAAGCCCAGATTTACATGTTTACCTCGAACTGGAAAAAAATTGCTAACTAGAATTTCCCCCGTAAAAGTAATTACTGACAATGTCTTCCTCCTTAACTACATGGACCTATATCAAGGTTGCTTATCTGTGCAAGATACCAAAGTTGTTACCACAGGACTATGCTATCAGAAGCAGATTTTCTGCCAGTGGGCTGGGCCAGCTTTTGCAAACTACAGGAAACCTGGGTTCATAAAATAACCTAAGGGACACCCCTGATCTAAACTCAAACAGAATGGGGTTAATACATAAATCCTTGCAGGAAGTTTGGACACTGAAAAGATCTGTCACTGAGGATGGCGATTCAGCTTAACAAATGAGGCAATGAGACTGATGGAATAAGCCCTTTCCAAAGGAGTTACAATGATTTCCGTTGATACTATCAGTATTTCCACAGTCCTCTGTTTCCAGGAGGTTATATATAGTATCACAGAAGAACCCTGAGAACAGATAATCAAGCCTTTATAAAGAATCAGAGAAATATATTAAATGTCTCTTAACAAGGAGAATTGAACTTTTTTACTAATAATAACCATTATTATCATTATAGAATTATTATATTGTTCTTAATATTTTATTATTAAATAAATATTATCTGCAGGGAAGGCAGATTGGCATCACATAAGTGTTATGTCACTGAAAACTAATCAATACACACACAAAATAATGTGCTAAGGCTACACTAGGGAGTCTCACTTCTGATCTCAAGGTTATGCCAGTTTATCCCAATTTCTCAACAAAACTCTTTATCAAACTTATTGTATCTTATCCCGCACTATATCGGAACTGTTTTAAAAGGGATCTTGTTAGTCATTTTCCTTAAAAAAAAAAAAAAAAAGAGAAATCCAAGTCATGCCTTTTCTATGAAATCTTTGGAGGTTGCTATGACAATGTTATTTGTAGCTCAGCCCACAATTCATATTCTTCAGCTTTTACCCAAAGTAACCTGGTTCTGCTTGCTAGGTATCATCTTCTAAGACTCCAAGAGATATTGCCAAAGCTTTCTCCAGAGACTAGGATTGGAAAAATGACGGCATTATTAAATGCTGAACTTTACAAAAATCATTTCTATTTTGAGCACCCTAACATAGTTATCTTCATTTTGCATAATCCTTTTTTTTTAAACAAGGATGTACATTTTTACATGGTTGCAATTACAGCAAACACAGGGTTTTGTGTTATTCCTTCACCATTTCCAATAACGAAAGCATTTTTCATATATTACAATTGGGGGATTATTTTAATGTTAAAGAATACATGATATTTAATGGATACAATCTATATTTAATTTAATCCGATTCCTATTACTAGCTATTTGTGTTCATTTTTTTCCTTATTACAGATAGATTCACAAATAATATTATTATGAATATTTTTTTCCTCTACAGAATTGTTTCTTTGAATGAGACAGGGGTTATGGTTTGTTTGGCTTGTATCGACAGTATTCATAAAAGTGTAAATCTGAATGTGTTTAGGTGAGGCAAGTACAGTAACCTGTATTCCCATTGCCTTCCCCCAGGCCAACATTGCACATTTAGATTATTTGCTTGACCCTGAAAGCATTTGAATTTTTGACTCATGGATTACTGGGTCAAAGGCCTAAGTATCTTTATGACTTTCAATAACAATGATCATTTAACTCTTCTAAACCAGTTATACATGTATTTCAATGTCACCAACTTTCATTTATTTGAGTACTTTCCAAACGTTAGGTGCTGTATAGGCATTGGGGACACAATGAGCAAGTAAGACAATGAACAGGGAGTTACAATGCAGTCTGAATTAATAGAACCTAGAATCAGGTATTAAGGGAACCCATAAGAGGGGCAGAAACAAGTCTTCTCCAAATCGGGTCATTACATGGGGAAGTGGTAGCAAGTAGAAGAACGGAGGAAGGAGAGAAGTCCAGGCAAAGAGAGCACCACATGCAATGGCCTGGACAACATAAAGCAAGCATATTTTAAGTATTATGAGAATGGAGAGGGTGAGGTTAGTGTTGAAAGACATGAATATATATGAAAAAGCATATATATATGATTTTATAATGTAGTCATCATTAGGTATCATTTAATAATTTTTTGTCAAATTTACTAACTATATAAGCATGTTATACGTGTAAAGTAGATTTAATATGCATCGCATCTAAGAAAATCCAATTCCTGACATAATCAGCAGAATGAAAAGTGACACAGAGATTAGAAAACTCCCCAGCACTTGAGAGAAGAGAGGTTTGTGCAGTTTGATGGTAGCACAGGCCCATGTGTAGGAGAAGGGGAGGTGATGGAGCAGCAGGGATAGGTTAGAACAGTTGGAGTGCCTGGAGGGCCAGGCCAAGGAGTTCACTTTGTATTAACTCAATGGTCAATGAAATTACATAGCCATTTTAGAGGAAACAAAATTATAATTAAAACTGTAGAGGAAACACTCATTCCTTTCACTAAAGCAAAATGCAGAACATCCTGGTGTCAGCACTGGAAAACAATCTCCAGGTAATTGAAGCAGGAAAACCACATCCATTTAGGGGTTCTCTCATTTTCATTATGACTGCTACCACCATAGCAGCCTCTAGGCTTCCATTCTAACACTTTTGTCCAGGTATGGAGCAATCAAAAACATCTTGCTTTGTTTCACTTTAGTACAAATGATATAGAAAAGACATCAAAAGAATTTATTAAGTGATAAGAGAGAATAACTGGGAAACAAAGCATGTGTATGAAATATATAAACAGTCTAGTTTACAAAGAACTACTTTGTTCTTTATAGAACATTGTTAGCCCATAGTCCATGTTATTCTACATTGGACACCAAGTATCTGTTAACTCTATGAAATAATATGTAAGACATTATGTGCATTTATATAGTCTTGGTATACAGGATGTGATGGAAGAGGGCCTCTACCAATAGAAAAGAAATTCTTGTAATTGTGTGTTATGCAAGCCAAAAGCAGATGGGGTAATTTGCCAGAAATAATACTATAAGGGATATAAGTAATTTGGTCCAAGTACACCACTCTCTGGGTTGCATTATTCAAGAGTAAATTTTAGAATGTCTGGAAGCAGAGGTCTTACCCAGTGTTCGAGACATATGAGGTCTCTGAGAATTTCTCTGAAATCACACTGAACATCTTGTGTACATGTATGTGCGTGTGTATATCTCCTGGGAAGTCTTTAAAAGGCTCATAAGCTCTTTTATGGCACTTCTTCAATTCACTTCTGTGCTGGACCTCCCCATTTATGAAAGCAGAAGTTTCAGCCTCTGAGACTTTGGGCACAAGTCAGCAGGTGGTGACAGCTTTCTCTTCCAACACTGCATCTTTTAAGCATTCTTAAGAAAGCAAGCAGCCATCAGTTATGAACATCATTCAGGTGACGTTCTGTATGTATGAACTGTATTTGAGATTAAAAGACGGGGAAGAGATGGGAAGTGAGTAGACATGAGACTATTATAGGGCTCAGGAGAAAAGTGGCAGAATCTAATTACGATGGGATGAGTGGGAATACAGAAATGAGGATGGGCAGAGGATGCACATCTTGGTATTTGGTATATACCGCAGGGTTTTTTTCACCAAGTTGTCATTCTGTGTTTGGAAAACAAAATTGGGGGGAAAATGAAATCAAAGAGTAAGTCAGTGCTTGGCATATAATAGGAATGTAATAAATTTTGGAAAGACTCACACTACCATGGTGAAACTTTTAGTATTAAACATATATTTAGTATTAAACATATATTCATTTGCAGAACAGACAGAAGTTGGACTTTTATATTACTAATGCTTACAATACTTCAACTTCTGGTCATCTTATACAAGTTCATTAGACCACTGATCGTTGTTGCAATAGAGTTCTGAAAGTTTAATTTTGACATGTGAATGAGAAATGAGGTCATGGCATAGATGAAGACAGGCAATGAAACTATAAAATTGGTAAGCTTGGTCTATGAGAACCTATATGAGCAAAGAATCTGAAAAAGAATAGATATATGGATATGTATAACTGAATCACTTTGCTGTACACCTAAAACTAACACACTGTAAATCAACTATACTTCAATAAAATTAATTTTTTTTTTTTTTTTTTTTTTTTTGCTGTACGTGGGCCTCTCACTGCTGTGGCCTCTCCCGTTGCGGAGCACAGGCTCCGGACACACAGGCTCCGCGGCCATGGCTCGCGGGCCCAGCCGCTGCGCGGCATGTGGGATCTTCCGGGATAGGGGCACGAACCCGTGTCCCCTGCATCGGCCGGCGGACTCTCAACCACTGCGCCACCAGGGAAGCCCAATAAAATTAATTTTTAAAAAATTAATTAGTTAAAATTAAAAAAACATTAAGCTTGGTGAAGTGTAGTTGACCTCGTTCAGGAAAGTAGAAGTAGGCACTGGTTCTGGAGGATACAGGAGTGGTTTGAATAGAGAGAGGGCCAACTTTACTTCCTAACAGTAAGTTAAAATTAGGGGAATACACAGATTATAGAATAATAATCAGAAAGTGGCCTAAATGTAAGAAGCAGCTGGCTCTTCTCATACTAGAGAAAGAGAAAGCTAAATTTGTGGTGGAGATGGTAGGGGAATCATTTGAAACAATCCAGATTTCAATTGAAGTGAAGAGGTCAGAAAATATTAAGGATAAATAAAGCTTAGTTTATTCATTAGGAACATGGAAATTAGGAACAGGGAAGTTAGAGTTAGTAAAAACCAGTCTCAAAATGATAATTCTCTAATTTGATAATTCTGAACTAATCAAAAAAAATATGAACTATAGTGCACATTAAGTCAATGTTGAGGAAAATGATGTATTTATTTGAGTACAATTCAGTTGTTATTTTACAATGCTTTAACAAAAGTACACACTAAATACATAGAATTTATATATACTATAGTATAAGTATACTTTTTAGCATAGAAAATTACAAAATTATCTAATCACTTAAAAGAAAATAGCATTATCCTTCTCACAAAGTTCTGAAATTAAAGAAAAAAATTATGAAGATATAAACTATTCACTGAAGTTTCTGAAATAATCAGAAAGCTTGAATCAAAGAGAGATTGCATTTAAGGAGGATGTGTTATTGTTTAATTCAATGGTTAAAGAAACAGAAAAATTAAATGGGAACACTTTTCTGTTAAACTTTCCCCTCGGGCAGCTGGTATAAATAAGGGAGCTAGTATGGACCCTCCATTTCCCTTGAACAGGTGTTAACTTCTTCCTGTTTAGAGGGTTTCACTTCATGGTTAAGAGCATGGCCTCTGGGCTCAAATCTTTTGTGCCTGAATCCTAGACATGTCACTTGTTAAGTGTGCAACTTTTGGCAAGTTTCTTACTTTCGCTAAGCCTCAATATTTAACTGTGTAATGTGGATAATATTTGTGAGGGTTAAATGCCACTGACAAACGGTAACTGGTATACGTTTAAGCGCTCAATAAATTTGTCTATCAGGAGGAGTTTGGACATAGAGGGAGATGGTAGATAGATTCAGAAGGGAAATGTGAGAATTCGTTTAGAGTGAACAGTTTCGAGGAAGATGACAACTGAAAGGGGGGTCCTCCTTCCCATTCAGCTGCTAGAAAAAGAGGTGTGTTTAACAGAACAGAGAAAACAGGCTGAAAACTGGTGGCCCTGTGGGCATTGGAGGAGGGGAAGCATGTTAGAAGTGTTTCACACACAGACCGAAGAAGCTAAATACTACACATCCAACAGAGCTGCGGATATCTATTTCAGTATGTCTGTGGGTCTATCTGTACAATGTTTCTCTTGAAAAGTCAGCAAGCGCTGTGAAGATAGAGCTCCAATCCTCTCTGACACTTGTTTAGGGGAGGGGCGGCAGCAGAGAAATCTCAGGGTGGAAGACAACCTACAAATACCTGCAGGGACATACATGACTACTTTCCACTTTCCTCCTGGTATCAGAAGGCAAACACGCTAGCACCTCTGTCTTGGACTTCCCAGCCTCCAGAACTGGGAGCAATAATTGCTGTTGTTATAATCTACCCAGTTGGTGGTATTTTGTTATAGCAACATGATTGGAGTAAGATAGCATCTTTCTACCCTAGAGGAATAATTCCGAGACTAATTACCTAGTAAAAGTTGTGCATTACCTCAACATACACCAAGTGATGCTGGATGAGGTAAAATCCAGAAACAAGGTTGCTGAAGAGTTCTGTCATGATCGACTCTCACATACTATCACATACCTCAGAGATACTACATATTTACTCGTGTTAGGAGCTTCACATGGCAGTGGTTTTCTTCATGGCAGTGTGAACACCAGCATCACTGCTACTTGCTACTCCTAAAGGAGCTCGAATGCCTCACTCCTCTTCCTTGGGAGCTATTCCAGTTTTCACTTGGCTGATCTTCAAGCTACTTATCATAAGTGTCCATTCTCTTGATTTTCAGGAACACTCATTACTATTATATCCCTCAGGGCAATTTTAGAAGTTTAAAGCAATGAAGAGCAGCTTCTTACGATAAGAAAAAAGAATAAGGTGGGTTGTTGTTCATTTATTGATCATTTATGAGTAGCTGTCATATGCCAGGCATTGGGGCATTGTGCTTTTGACGTCCGAAGCAGTCCCTGCTTTCACGTGGTCTCTGGTAAAGCTGGGAGGAGTTTCAACTGGACAGAATCGTATAACATAATGAGTAGATAAGTGCCAGGACAGGGTGCCAGGGTGGGAAGGAGGACACAGAGAAAGAATGAGTTCATCATGAAATATTTTTGAAGAACAGGACACCTGATTTGTGTTTTGAAGGAAATGTAGAAGTGTGAAAGACAACAAAAAAGTTTCAGACGTGAACATTCTAGGCAGAGGCTACAGCAAGATTTAAAAAGCAAGAGGGCACAAACCACAGAGCTGATCTCCCTGTGCTACGTGGCTGCTTCCCACTAGCTATCTATTTCACATTTGGTAGTGAGTGTATATATGTCCTGTGACCACCTAGAGGCGTGGGATAGGGAGGGTGGGAGGGAGACGCAAGAGGGACGAGATATGGGCATATATGTACATGTATAGCTGATTCACTTTGTTATAAAGCAGAAACTAACACACCATTGTAAAGCAATTATACTCCAATAAAGATGTTAAAAAAATAAAATTAAATTTTAAAAAAGACACGAGGGCATACAGAGCAATGGTGGTCCTAAAGAACTGCCAATAGGTACGTATGACTGGAGTGTAAGATCATTTGAGCAAGTAATGCAAAGGATACCAAAATGTGCAGTGGATAATCTAAGGTAAGGATATATCACCTTTCTTTTTTTCACCCTAGAAATATTTACTGAGTGACTCTTATGTGCCAATGATTGTTGTAGGTTCTGCAGTGAAAAAATCATGACTCTACCTGCACGGAATTTGCATTCTACCTAGGGAAGAGACCGAAAATAAACCAATACCCAAATATTGATATATTGTTTGGCAGACGGGAACAAACATATGGAGAAAACTATATCAGAGATGGAATGGGGCATGTGTAGGTTAATGTGTGCACCTGCATGGGGATGCACAACAGCTGTTTTTTATAGGATGATCAAGGTCTCACTGATGTGGTGACATTTGACCAGAGACTTGAAGGTAGTCATATCCTATCTATTATCATAACCTCTAGTATCATATTCTATTTATATGTGTATGGATTACTTTTCTAGAACATTTCCAGAGGATGAAATCGTAAACGCAAGGGCCTTTGGATGGGAGAACGTTGAGTGTTGAAAGTACAAACTAAGAGGCTGGTGTTCCTGGTGTGGAAAGAGTGAGAAGAGCAGTGGATAAACTGGAGAGCTGGTGGTGGCGAAGGGGGTGCAGAAAAGATGGGTCTTTTTAGAGTCTCTTTAAGTACTTGTTCCCTTGTGGCTCCTCACCTCTTAGACAGAATCAAGGAACTGTCTAGCCCCAGGCAGTGGAGAATAGGCATTTGATAGTTTTTGCTGAAGAGTTAAGCTTAAAAGCCTAAAGTCTTTATGGACAGAGAGAAATTTTGCTAAATTTCTTGTTTACTACATCAGAGTAATAGATGGATAAATCCAAAGAATTTTCCACAAAGGGAAAGCACCATCAGGATTTGCGTATTTTTTGTTTTGTCTTGTTTTTTAACAAGAGGGAAGGGAAATTACCGTTACTATCTTTAATCTAGAAAGACTGGGGTAAAGAGAGGTTAAATGGCTCATTCACTGCAAACCTGGGCTTAAGAGGACAGTCAAGAGTGTTCAACATGATGCCCTCGGGCAATCACTTACTCAGAGGAGGGCCAATTACTTTTTAAATTAAATTAAATTAATTAATTTATTTATACAGCAAGTTCTTATTAGTTATCTATTTTATACATATTAGTGTATACATGTCAATCCCAATCTCCCAATTCAACCCACCACCACCACCCTTGCCCCGCTTTCCCCCCGTGGTGTCCATACGTTTCTTCTCTACATCTACGTCTCTATTTCTGCCTTGCAAACCGGTTCATCTGTACCATTTTTCTAGATTCTACATATGTGTGTTAATATACGATATTTGTTTTTCTCTTTCTGACTTACTTCACTCTGTATGACAGTCTCTAGGTCCATCCACGTCTCTACAAATGACCCAAGTTCATTCCATTTTATATACGTACTACGTCTTTTTTATCCATTTGTCTGTCAGTGGGCATTTAGGTTGCTTCCATGACCTGGCTATTGTAAATAGTGCTGCAATGAACATTGGGGTGCATGTGTCTTTTTGAATTCTGGTTTTCTCTGGGTATGTGCCAGTAGTGGGATTGCTGGGTCATATGGTAATTCTATTTTTAGTTTTCTAAGGAACCTCCATACTGTTCTCCATAGTGGTTGTATCAATTTACATTCCCACCAACAGTGCAAGAGGGTTCCCTTTTCTCCACACCCTCTCCAGCATTGGTTGCTTGTAGATTTTCTGATGATGCCCATTCTAATCGGTGTGACTTTCAATACGCTTCCCTGGGGCAGTAGTGATTATCTTCCCAATAGCTTGGGCAGCTTGGTGAAGAAGATCAGAAGCTGACTTCAGCTTTTCATAGCTCTCCATCTTTCTACTTCCTAAATTCCCATTCCTTTTACTTGAGCAGTGGTTCATCAAATATGTAACAGCAGCAGAAGCTTCTCCTAGAAACTTGTTAGAAATGCAAATTCCCAGCTGAGGCTCCGGAAATCATTGTTTTGACAAGCCTTCTGATTCTAGCTAAAGCTTGAGACCCATTGCTCTTCTTCTGATCTGAGAGAGAGGGAGGGGGGGAAAGAGACAGAAAGCCCAGGAAAGAATGCTGGAAAGTAAATTCAGAGAGCTTTTTATATGGGGTTTTTACTGTGGTAACTTACAAATGGTTGGAAAACACCCACAAATTGAAACATGTAGCTACTTTAAGGACTCTTTAGCAGAAATCAATCTTATTCCCGATCTATTACTTAATAGGTCATTTCCTCATACGGATGACTAACAGCAATTCAACAGGAAATGCTTTTTATATTTAAATAACACTTTCTGTTCCAAGATGTCAAAATGTTTGACAAGTGGTCAAAATGCAGCTCACTAATATTCTCAACCCCATGGTAGTAAATAACCCACATCTACCATCACTGCTGTTTACTGGTGATTGCTTTTCTGGGAAAGTTGAAGCGCCTTTGCTATCTCTGTAGAAAGTCAATGACTAAAGGAGGAAACGTCCTTCATCTTGGTTCCCATAGGAAACCAAATTGATAAATCACTCACTGACTTCTATTATTGCATCTCAAGGATAGTTAACAATGCTCATCAAGGAAAAATCCCAAAGAACACTCTTGCCCTATCTCTGATTAAACCTGATTTTGGAAAATCATCTGGCTCAATCTACATTTAATTACAATATGAATGCTACTTAATTCCCTATTACTTCTGGTTACACAGGATCAATGCCACTTGAAGAGTAAGAAGCAAAGGTTCACTACATTGGGGTCTCCTTGACAGCCAAGCCTGTGCCTTAGTCATTTTGACTCCCTAGTGACCAGCTTGGTATCTGGAATAGTATATGCGATCAGTAATTATTTCTTGAATGTATGATGTATGAATGAGTCAAGATATTTTGAGAGTTGGAGTCATGGGTCAAGAGGAGAAAACGTGGTTTAAAAAAAACCACTAAATTCTCAGAAGCCAGTGTGGCAATGAATGCTAATAACAACTTGACAATGTCCTCTGTCATTGCAAATAATGTGATACCAACATCTACTAATCAATCAAAAAAAGACTTTCAGAATTCAAATTTGGATAGGATTTTGAGCTGGGGATTCCTCTCACCCACCTTTTCTTATGATAAAACTTGGAACTGTAGTGTCAATAGATAATATGCCAGGTTTTCACTTAAAATTGGAAAAGTTAATCTAATTTCGGAGGCATGAAATAAAACTGATGGGCAAATGTTAGAATTTCCATCAATGAAAAAGCTTAATTTCTAAAATGCTGAAGGTTAGTTTATCAAAATACTGAAACTGCCTCATATCATAAGTCAAAGCACCCTCTCTTTACTAAATAAGGAGCTACAAAGTTGTACAATTACTGTCAATAATTTTTTTACTTGGTTTGAAAAAAGGTTGCTTGTTTTAAATAGAACAAAGTTCAACTGAAGTGACTATAATATCATCAGTCTTGTAAAACTCCTTGTGTTAGATTTCTTCTATCCCCAAGATGCCAACCATGCATATTAAACGGACTCTTGTTTTTTGCGTATGATTTCTGTACATCTTTCCTATATGAATTTTCATGTTAGGTACCCTTTCTTAGAGTGTGGATTGTAACCACTCTGTTTAAAACTCTATCACCAGTACCTAGAACAGTGCCTGCCACATAAGAAACACTTAATAAAATTTCTAAATTATCTTGATTAAAATCCATACTCATCCTAGCTTTAAGCACATGAAGACAGAAATAGGTTCCAACTACATAAGAACACGTGACTAATCCAGAGTAAATGTTAACTATAAGTACAAATTATCTGTTGATTAAAATACAGAACATGTCTGAGATTTGGAATTCCTTCCTAATAACCCTGAGTCAGAGCTGTGGTAAAGGCTTACTGGGGGCATGGTACCATTTTCTGAGGACACACTCAGAAGAGGAAGAAGTTGATGAGACAGCATGCAAGATTTTCCAGGCTCAAAATGGAACTTGACTCATCTGCATGGAACCATCCAGCGAAACACAGAAGAGCTCACTCTTCTGCTGGATTAAGCTCACCCTGGTGGAACGGAATGGAACAGAAACAAGAGACTGAGGTCTAGGTTTTGAGGATCTTCACTCCACTTACCTGCTTTCACAGGACCAGGCAACGGACAAGAAGAAATGTGGAACTGTTGCTGTGTACCTCTAAACAAATACAGTCACCCTATGCAATAGAATGTGTCATAAATCTGACCAATTAGAATAATTCCTCCATTCTTGGTAGAGTAGCTCTGATAGAGATGGACAGAGCTGGGCTCGGGGTGGGAAGGGGGTGGTTTCCTTCTGTCACAAGCTCTAAACTTTCTTCAAGTTTCCTATGATTTAAGCCTAACTAAAATTTATGGACTTTTGAAAAAGAGTAGGTACTAAAATTAAATAAGCTGAGAGTGTTGAGGGTGAAAAACATGATAACAAATTTAAGGAAATGTAGAATTATTACTATGAGAATTAACAGAACTGTGTTTGTTCCAAATATGAGCCTGCTATAGCATTTTAATTATGAATAGAATTAAACAGAAATTCACTTGCTGTCACCATCTGATAATATTACCAGAGACTTCCCTTAAGGAAATTTAAAATTATTTCTTCTATGTAAATCTCTACAAGTCCTTATTTTCCACCTTATTATAAGAAATAACACACAGTAGCAACAAGCTGGCAGAATTTTGACAATTCTCCTGCCTCCCTCCATTCCGCCTTCTTTTCCTCTTTCCCTCCCTCCCTTTCCCTCCTCTTCCCTCACTCCCTTTCTTTCCACAAAGCAAGTAAATGGGTACATAGAAAATAGTAGGGGTCACACGCTTTCATTACAGGGGTTGGGAATGTGGACTCTCACAAAAACAGACTTGATTTTAAATACTGTATCTGTGCCTTACTAGCTGTGTGGCCATGAATAATTTAATCATTCTGTGCCTCAGTTTGTCCGGCTGTAAAATAGGTGCAAACAGTACCTACCTCTTAGGATTGTTGTCAGGGGGGATTCCAACTGGTTTTAAAATAGTATTTAGCACAGAGGAAGCATAATAATTATTATTTTTCACTTCTCTGAATATATAAAACATTTAGTATTGGGATTCATAGTCTCAAAATCTAACACTCACTGATGTGAATATCTGATTGGCTAAATGGAGAAAAACATTGTTATAGTAATTATTTCTTTAGTTTCTCATTTTGTTTTTTTAAATGAAAACCAGAATCACAATTTCTTGGTATTATCTGTTATCAATGAACAGTATAAGACTGTAATATTATTTTTGACATGGCACTGAATATTTGAAATGAAGAAAACTAAGAAATAGTAGTAAATAAAACTTTTCTTGTACTAATCCCAAGTGAAAGATGAAATTAATGATGATATATATGTGAAAACTCTGGAGAAGTCATACAGAAAGAACCTCAAGTACTTGAGGCACACTTGAAATTCAAATGACATTAAATGACTAATTCTTAAATCAAGAACCCTTCACTAAAATTAAAAACACAAATGCTTTCTTTTTCTTGATTTCTTGTAGGAAGTGAAAGAGTACTCGGTAGGTGTCAGACTATTTTAAAAAGCAGGTCATAGAGATGATATTTCAGGAGTGTAAAAATACTAAGGCGGATCTCATAAATGATTGGTATATTATTTAATTCAGGTTAGCATCAGAATTGTCAATGTTTGTTTCTTAAGCAATGCAATCCTTTAGGTAGGAAGCATGGTTCTTTGGAGAAGTTGAGAGACACAAGATACACAAACTGGAATATGGTGCAAAAACAGACAGTATCGATTTTTTAAAATTAAACCTAGGAAT
Organism: Mesoplodon mirus; assembly: GCF_964341445.2. Lineage (NCBI taxonomy): Eukaryota > Metazoa > Chordata > Mammalia > Artiodactyla > Ziphiidae > Mesoplodon > Mesoplodon mirus. The sequence continues at coordinate 28,663 of NW_028294348.1, read as the reverse complement.
TATTTAACATGGCCATTTCTTTGGGTTGAAGAAAGAAATTCATATAGATCTTCCTGGTTCAGGCTCCAGTGAGGTCTATAGGCAAATTTGCAACTAGAGCAAGATTCAGACCTATTTCCATGTTTGTGCTTACCTCTTAAATATGTCCAGTTCCTACAGCATAGAGGAAAGCACTAGATTGGCCATGGCATGAATGGCCAGGTTAGGATTCTGGCCCTGCCACTTAATAACTGTGTACGGCTTAAATAGGCAATTTGCTAAACTTCATGAATTTCAATTCCCACTCTCCAACCCCCACCCTGGGCAGAATGAGTAGAATCTTTTTTCTAGCAACTCTAGAGAGTTAGGATGGTCTGAGGAGAAAATGTACATAAAAATGCTTTGAAAATTATTTAATGCTTTAAAAATATTATTTATCATTATTATTTCAAGATGAGGGAAAACTCCCCCTCCGCTAATATATTCAGCTTTTTATGGCCACCTAGATCTTCCAGAAAGCTACATAAAAACTGAACATTTTAACAATACTCGGCAATGTTTAGATGTTAAAATAAAATTATCCAAACTGGCACATTTCTTCTTAAACAGTTCTAAAAGTAATACATACATAGTGCAATGAATTTGGAACTACAGAATGAGAACGGGAGGAAGTAAAGGTCACCCTGACTCTCTTATTTCTTGAGTTAACCATTGATAAATAATTTTTACATTTTCTTTGGGTCTTTTTTCTCTATGTGCGTGATATTCAAAACCAAGTGGTGAATATGCTGTATTTATTATTTAACATTCTTCTCTTCTCACTTGACATTTTACAAAAAACAATTTTAATTGGTTAATTTCTGTATTGTTTCCGATTCTAAGCATCATAAAATACTTAATAGTGAAGGTTACCTATGAGCTATTATGTAAAAAAAAGTTCAGCATCTATAACCTAAATAAATGTATTAGAAATTCATATGCTTTAAAGCAGTGGTCCCCAACTGTTTTGGAGCTAGGGACCGGTTTCGTGGAAGACAATTTTTCCACCAACAGGGTGGGTGGGGGGAGGATAGTTGGTTCAGGCTGTAATGCGAGCGATGGCGAGCCATGGGGAGCAGCAGATGAAACTTCGCTCGCTCGCTTGCTGGCCGCCCACCTCCTGCTGGGCGGCCCATTTCCTCACACAGCCAGGGGGTTGGGGACCCCTGCTTTAAAGGATAGCCCTATGTTTTTATGTGATTGACCATTTCAAAAGTTTCATAGACAATTCCACTATTTATATTTAATTAAAGACCATGAAACTTGTTTTTAGTATTTTTAAATAAAAGATAAAGATGACTTCATTTAAAAGCTGATAACAAACCTCTAGAACACGTCCTTCTACTTAAGTGAGGTGTTAGATTAAAAAAGCACTATAGAAATATAGATTATACTTGACTTTAAATAAAAATCTGAATAAATACTATAGAATTGTTATCTCCCCTTTATTCTGTTAATAATTGCTAATAGGAATATTATGGAGAATGATTGAAGCTTAATAGTCATATGTCAATTACCAAGATCACATTTGTGTGGTACAATGAATTTGCAAAGGTAGACTATCAAATGTATTTCATTGTCAAAGGTGGTCTGCCAACCGGCAAGTCATTTCGTAAGTTATGCTCTAAAATGTATCATTTACCGATACCCAAGAGACATCTCGGTATGTCATTAATAGTGCAGAAACTCTAAGCCAGGGATATTTTTGTCTTTATAATTAATTTGAGACAGCAGCTAATAAAAACCAGAATAATAACACTAATAACCTTCAAATTAATTTTGACCCTAAGCTATAGCAATTTCAACAGAAGTTAGTATATTTACATACCAAATGAAGATTCCTAAACTTGTATTACAATTGATGCAATGTTTTTATGAAATACTACCTGTATAATATTTCATTAAAATAATAAAATGAGAACAATATAGAAATGTCATAAATGTTTGTGTCCTAGAAAGGATTTAGAGGGAATTTCTGGTAGTATAAATTAATACATGATTAATCATATTACTTTTATTTATAAAGCATCCAAACATACACATCTGTAATCTTATATGTCTTTACCATCAAGAGAAATATATTCTAGAATTAATTTTAAAAACACTGCTTTTACTGTGCTTATGTATTCTAGTTGAGAAGTCTGGACTTTAAGCATTTTTAAATTATAGAACTCATCAGAAAGCAGGAGGAAACCAACAATACAACCGATGGCATTTGTTAATATAAACCTTTGTGTAAAAATGTTATGAAACTAAGAATGGAAAAAGAATAGAATTATTAAGCAACAAATGGCTGTTTTAAAAAATCTAGTTAATAGTATATACTACCTGGGTTATTCTTTTACTTGAAAAAATTACAGTATATTAGGTTGTCCTAATTTGGAACTATGTAACTGCCACTCTCATGTTTCTAGTTTTACTAGAAGAGTGCATTTTTTTGGTATAAGCGTAAGGAAAAAAAAAAAAAAACTGGAACGTTCCATACTGCAGTTTCCTTCCTCCCTTTCCCCAACAGAAAAAATAAGAAATACTGTACCTAACCAACAGATCTGATGATTCCAAAAGGGACAAGTCTCTATTCTGAAACACTATTCAAGTCAGAACATTCCAAATTATGATTTTGTGAGACACTGGAAAATTATGGCATGAAAAATTGAAGAATATTTCTAATGCACTATAAAATGTATTCCTCAAAGCAAAAGAGCTAATGGAAGGCCAGAGCACTTAATGGATAAAATATAATCAAATGAAACAGAAGCATGTTCCAAGCTGAAAGGCAACAATCTCACTATTCTCACATAATTGGATAGTAGACATAACCCAGTAAGATCAGGTTTAAAAACATTTAAATATATATAAATACACATATGTATAAATAACATATATAGCACCTGAAGTAAATACATATTCATATTCATATATTAAAGAATCACTTTAAAATTTAAAAATATTTTTTTAACTATTGAAAAATAAACAGCTAGTGAAAAAATAAGTTTTCTTTGCAAAACTTGACTCTGGAAACAAAGATTCTTCAAATGCTTCTCCAAGAACTTGTCTGTTTATTTTAAATATAACCAAAGAAAAAAAATAAAAATAAATAAATATAATCAAATATTTGAAATAGAAGGCAAATGTTCATGAAAGCAGACATATATACATGCATATATATGCATATATACACATAATTGGATAATATAATGAATATATATAATACACATAAAATACAGATCTTCCTTAACTTACTATGGCATTGCATCCTGATAAACCCATCATCAATTGAAAATATCATAAATTGTAAATGCTTATACTACACCCAATCTACCAACCGTCATAGTTTAGCCTAGTCTATCTTAAATGTGCTCAGAACACTCACATTAGCCTAAAGTTGGGCAAAATCATCTAACACAAAGCCTATTTTATAATAATCTGTTGAATATCTCATTTGTTTTATTGAATACTGTACTGAAGGTGAAAACCAGAACGGTTGTAAGTGTGTCAGTTGTGATCGAGTCGCTGAGTGGGAGGAGTGGCTTGCTGCTGCTGCTGCCCAGCATCACAAGAGAGCATCATGCTGCATATCAGGAGTCTGGGAAAAGTATAGTTTCTACTCTAAATTCAAAGTATACTTTGAAAAAATGAAAAAATTCAAACTATAGTTTCTACTAAACGAGTATCGCTTTCGCACCATGGTAAAGTTGAAAAATCGGTAAGTCGAACCATTGTAATTCGGGGAATGTCTGTATATAAATTTTTGTATAATATACGTGTATATGTGTTTGCACGTGTATATTTAAAACTGGAATTTAGACTGTTTGCTACATCCCATCTTAGAAGCAGACTAGGCCCAAAATCTATGCCTCAAGCCTTTGGTGAATAGCTAATGAATTCAGTATTCAAACAGGGATTAAAAATATTGACTTGGAAATTCAGGACAAACTTACTACTAAAAATGTTTTACACTTTTTACTTAAAAGAACATAGTTAGGTACACATGATTAGACTCTACCAACTAAAATAAATTATTGCCGATTTGGCTAGAGCTGTTGATCACCACAAAATTCTCTCTTGCGGACAACTATGGCTTACATATTAAATGGAAGGCTTTAGGCAGTTTTTGTACTTGTTTCCTTAGACCTAAATGGTCCACATAATGATAAAAAGTCAAATAAGAAAAAAATGTAAAATTATGTGCTTTTCAAGCTCAACAAAACTGTTATCATGCTAAAGCTCGCCTGTGTACTAACAGTGTAGTTTTTATAGGCAGGTGTTTCTGCTACTAAAGTTTTCACATTAATTGAGGCTCTACTTTTGATTTCAGTTTAAAGGTGTTGCTAGTGATTGAATCTACTCAGTAGTGCACTTTTATGAATAAGACTCTGAATATTAAAATTCTTACATGTACTCTCTCAATTCATTGAGATTCAGTCAAATAGAAAGATATCATATACCAAGAAGATTCCTTTGTATATGATGTACAATGGAGTAACAGATTAATTTTCCTTTCTGGACAACTTAATGATGTTGATTAACATTAAAAAACTTCAACAGTTACATATTAAAAAAAAAGACTGGGGTACAAGGCAGATAATTAGTAGTATTACCTTTAAAGGCTTTTGTTAGAGGAAGTGAATGTTAACAACTCTTTATAAATTAAAGTTGCCCTCTCCCAGGAACTTCAATACTGTACCAGAAAAAAATAAAATAAAATTGTCAACTATTGCTTTTAAGAAAGGGAACAATTCCCATTTTCTATAACATTACTTCTGAAATCAACACCCTTGATATCATTTCTGATAATGAGTCAGTGAAAAGAGTGATTAGACAAATGGTACAATTCAGAAAGAAAATAAGATGCAGAAAGAAATTCAGAAAGAAAATAAGATGCCAACTGAGTTTTCCCAGGTCATCCAATCAACTCCTTGCAGAGTTAAAAATAGAAGCTAAGACTAATTCCCACAGCTACTGCCAGATCAGAGCCTGACAACTTTGCATTGTGGTAGCTTCAACCTCTCCTGCTACTGGGATTACCTGCATTGAGACGTCTTCCTATGAGGTTCAGTCATTTCAAGGTTTGCTTTAAAACGGAGAGGGGTAGGAAAAGGTTCATAATTTTAGGGAAAATCTGTGGTAATGAGATCTCATTGTAAACTGCTCTCGAGAATTAGAAAGATAAAAACTGGAAATATTTACTAACGCTTACTATGTCTCAAACACTGCAATAAGTTCCCTTTCATGTTATCTTCTTTAATCTTCGCAACAACCCTGTGATTTTCCTGTTTTAAATATCCAGAAACAATTCACAGTGGTTAAGTAACTTACCCTAAGTCATAGAGATAGAAAACAATAGAGGTAGGATTCAAACTAGCTGAGGTTCAAAGTTCAAATTCACTTCCTGAAAAACATGATTAGAACATAAATGGTAGCCAAAACTCCCCAAAATAAATTAAAAAATTAAAAGAAAGAGAGAAAGGAGGGGAGGAGGGCCTAGTGATCTGCATACCTTAAAAATAATGTTTAGAACTTTTTGATTGATCTTAAAAATGACCAAAAGCTAGCTGCCTGAGAGCTCTAAGAATAAAATTATTAACAAACTAAACAAAAAATATTGATTTTTATACTCACTCACTTTGAGATCACCCAATTGCTTTCCTTTCATAACACTGTACTGCCATTTTATTTCATTTTCTATTATATTTATTAAGGGATAATTTAAAGACAAGTATTTTGCCTAACAGGTTAATGATATTTTTTCTTCTAAACGATGACCAAGATGCCGATCCTCCTCCCCTTATTCAATGGACTAATTAGTGTCAGATCATTTTAGTGTCATATTTAATTTCTGTGGTGAAATAGTGATTTCACAAACCCTGTGAAGATGTTACACAACCACTATAACATGCATGCAGGTGGAAAAAATTTTCAACTGATGTAGATTTTGCTTTCTCTATGATTGTATTCTTCACAATCAATGAGATAGAAAAAGACACAGAGATAAGAGAACTGTTGACTCATATTTTCTTATTAAAATGTGTATCTTGGGCTTCCCTGGTGGTGCAGCAGTTAAGAATCCGCCTGCCAATGCAGGAGACACAGGTTCGAACCCTGGTCTGGGAAGATCCCACATGCCACAAAGCAACTAAGGCCATGGGCCACAACAACTGAGCCTGCGCTCTAGAGCCCGCGAGCCACAACTACTGAGCCCATGCGCTGCAACTACTGAAGCCGGCGTGCCCTAGAGCCCGTGCTGTGCAACAAGAGAAGCCACCGCAATGAGAGGCCCGTGCGCCACAACGAAGAGTAGTCCCCACTCCCAGCAACTAGACAAAGCCCAGGCACGGCAACAAAGAACCAACGCCGCCAGAAATAAATAAATTACTTAAGAAAATAAATAAAATCTGTATCTTGCATTTTCAATTTTCTAAAAGTTCAAATCCATGGTGGTTGAAAAAAGAAGAGTAATGTCATATGTTTTCTTGTCCTGGGTAAATGGATTGTGCTTGGTTGAGTGTCTTTTTTTTGTTTTGCCAAAATTTCTTTTTTATTATTTTTATATCTACTATTACTTATTTGAATTCTACTCACTGTTTTTTGTTTTTTCATCTTTATTGGAATACAATTGCTTTACAATGGTGTGTTAGCTTCTGCTTTATAACAAAGTCAATCAGTTATACATATACATATGTTCCCATATCTCTTCCCTCTTGTGTCTACCTCCCTCCCACTCTCCTTTTCCCACCCCTCTAGGTGGTCACAAAGCACCGAGCTGATCTCCCTGTGCTATGTGGCTGCTTCCCACTAGCTATCTATTTTACGTTTGGTAGTGTATATATGTCCATGCCACTCTCTCAGTTTGTCACAGCTTCCTCTTCCCCCTCCCCATATCCTCAAGTCCATTCTCTAGTAGGTCTGTGTCTTTATTCCCATCTTACCCCTAGGTTCTCCATGACCTTTTTTTTTTTTCTTAGATTCCATGTATATGTGTTAGCATACGGTATTTGTCTTTCTCTTTCTGACTTACTGGTTGAGTGTCTTGAACTGCTCAAACTTTAAGGTCCATCATCTCTAATTTCCACCTTACCAAAACCTCAGACAAGAAACAGGAGAAAGGGTAGTGCCATCCGTAATTCATTCCCACCACACCTACAAAAATAATCACAAGGAACTTGTGTAGAATACCAATTCTTTTGTATTAGGAAGGCAGTTTTCAAAATTAAATGGTATTGGTTCATTTGGTTGTTTAATAAATATCTTGCAGAGGCCTATCATAAAGCCAAATACCAAACTGACCATTTAAGTTGCAGGAATTTGTACGGTCTTGATATTTTACTATTTTAAAGTAACAGTTTACATTTGAGTGCTTACCACAATATGTAATACCAATGAGCTCCCTAGAAATCTAAACATTTATAAAATACACCAGATGCTACTGTCTCATGCCTTGCTTTGCAATCCTGGATTGCTTTCTCCTATGGAGATGATGTAAGAAATATAAGCTAGATATCTCTTCTATGGGATCACCAGCCATGTCTCAACTAACTTTTATCAGTGGAGACTCTCAGTACATACATATTTATTTATTATAAAACTCTTCGGTACTGATCATTAGGTAATTCTGGTAAATGTGGGCGCATAATAATAGTTAAGAATGTCAGCCCCATTTCATTTCAGCTTGATCCACTGCAGGAAAGCACAAATTAGATGAAAGCAATTTCCCCAAGAACAACTCACTTCCTTGAGATGAGACATAAACTTGGGTGAACAATGATTTGTCACAATTTATTTTTGAGGGTAGTGGTTTAAAAAAAGTGCTAATGTAATCTTTTCAGAATGAATCCTTTTAAAAATGCATTAATTCTCCAGTGAATATAGCTTATAATTAAAAACCTATACATGTAATTTTACTTTTCTAAATTTTTACATATGACCATATATAATAAATATGGAAATCTTAAAATCTTCATTATCTTTAAAATTTGATGGCCTTTAAATCTGAATTTGGATTTGGTGAGTCTGACGGATTATTCTTAGTGACTCTATTGGGTACCACCAATTCAGATTCCACATTATTTCTGCAAGTCTCAGAAGCATTAAGTTTTGTGAATGGATAGAGGGTATTAACATCCTGGTGGTTTTTCACTACATTGAGATGACCAGAGAACCTGAGTGTGAAAGATCATGGAGAGGAGTGTAAGAAATGGCACTAAAGGTATCACTGACTTCTCTCTGTTTACTCAGACTCTGCAGTATATACAACAGAAGGAACAAAGCAGGTTGTGTTGCTGCTACTGTTGCAATGACCAAGGATCCTCAGTCTCATAGCCACTGCAGTCCATTGTTTAAGATGTGAGCTTGTTGTTGCTTATTCAGGCAAAAGTCAGAATGCTTATTTGTTTTATGTCTGTTTTTTAATGAGGGTTTGATTAGACAGCAATAAAGACAAAAGTAAATAGGAGAAATGTTTATTAATAGGTTCCTCCATCCCTATCAACCAAAGAAAAGGCATACCTTAAAATATTGTAGTGAAATGTCTAGGGTGTGTCTGTCTGTGTTCTTGCCACCCTTCACCTTTAAGTAGCTTTTCAAAAATATGTTATAAACAGGTTGCTTCATCCTTGCCCTTTTAGCCTGTTAATGTCTAATTTAAGTAAAGCAGGATGCAATCCCCAGCAAGTTATCTGTTTCTCCTTTCTTGGACCATGCAAATCAAAACAGTCTTCTTCTAAGGAGGGTAGTGAAAAGTTGTGCCAATTGTGTTCATACTTCAGCTATTCCAACGTCCTTTAGTTTATCTTAAATGAGACATTCTCATCTTTGGGCTTTAATTATTCTGTTTAAAAATACATTTTCAAAGATACTCTGAAGAGAAACTAAGAAAAAAAACAACAAAATAAAAGATTTACCATAATGCAGGTACATAAATATGAACTAAAAATACTTTTAAATTAAAAATTAATCTTTTTTATTTTAAAAATTAATCTAATTAAAATTACAGATTAGGCTGGATAGAATTGATCCATTGCTGAAGCTTAAAAACAAACTAGCTATAAATGTTACTAGTTTTCTACACTGTTGTTACAAGACTTGACTGACATCCGTGATGTACTCTGCAATATTTTTGAAATGATGAAATGTGTGATCCAGAGACTTGAAATATTTCAATACTTGTGTATAGGAATTTTCTTCCATGAACTAGAAATGAAAAAAGTGAGAATGTTTCCTTGCTCAAATCACATTAAGTGGATTCCCTTACATTACTTGCATTCATTTTTAGGATAGTCATAAATGGTTACATAAAATACAGGAATATTATCTGTTGAAGAAGCTGATGGTTTTTATAGTCAATGTATGTATTCAAATGATAAATGTTTCTGCATAATCTCTGACCCAACAATACCATTCCATGCCACTCCAAGAATTCTTCCATCAAAAGTAAAAGCTCCAGGACATAAAGACATGAACCTCTATGCCCATTACCACATTTCTTGAAATCATAAAACTGTTTGGAACTTAATAAATGTTTATCAATGGGTTTTGACTGAATGAAATTATGGCTCACTCATAGTACACATTACTGGGCATCTACTAAAGGTAATATGGTAGTGATATATGCTAGATATCATTAATATAATAGAAACACAATGTACTAAAAGTGTTTTGCAACTAAAAATCACTATACATTGTATGGCTTTAAAAAGGAATGAAATGCTGCTACATGCTATAACATGGATAAACTTTGAAAACATTATGTTAAGTGAAAGAAGCCAGACACAAAAGGACAACTATTATATGATTCCACTTATATGAGGTAGTTAGAATAGGCAAATTATAAACCCAGAAAATAGAATAGAGTTAACCAGAGGCTAAGGGGAGGGGAGAAATAAGGGGTTATTGTTTAGTGCGTACAGTTTCTGTTTGGGATAACAAGAAAGGTCTTAAAATGGATAATGGTAATGGTTGCTCAACATTGTGAATGTACTTAATACCAATAAATGATACACTTAAAAATGGTTAAAATGGTAAATTTTACATTATGGGACATTTTACCAAAATAAAAAATAAAAATATACTATAAAATAAAGTACAAATTTACCTCATACTAGGCATACTATGAAGTTTGCATAAAATTGCACTTATTTTAGGAGCTTATATGGTTATTATCATATTTGGGGACATGTAAAGAAAGCAACAGCTTAAGTAGTCCTCTTGAGTTCTTTCTCTCCATCTTTCCAACCTGGTGTTTTCTAGATTAATGGTTTTGTCACGCCTCTCTTTGAATACTAGCATCAGTAGGAATGCTAGCTAGTACTGGTTTCCTTAAGTATCAGCTAAAAAGTTTAATGTATTTTTATGCTGGTAATTGTTTTAGAACCTGGGAGGGATGTCATTGTTTTCTTAACTTGCCAAAAGCAAATATAGTACTGTAGACAGCATTACTAGAAAGAAATAGTAACTTTGAAGTAGACATATGTCCATCCTAAGCAAACTGAATATATTTCAAAGCAGACCACACCACTCAACTGCTGGCAATGTTCTTCCACATACTTGGCAGTATACTACTCGAAGTCTGAGAACTGTTTCTTTTTTGTAAAACTGATTTTGATTGGAAAACCCTGAATAAATCCTTTGGAATGTGTAACGTTTAGAGCTCCTTCTGGGATTCCTTTTCCATGAATCAAGGTTCTTTGATTCACTATCCTCCTTGGCACTTGCTTCCTAGTCATCTCAGCAGCCTTTGTGCCAGTGCTAATGAAGAGCTCCCAGTTTAGGTCCTAAAGCAGGGAGAACAATAAAAGGAGAACCTCATTTCAAGTACCAGAAATGTCTGGGCTATAAAGGACACACATATTGTCAAAGTAAGCCCAGAGTGGGGTGACATCACCAAGGTCATTCCTGGCTCCACGTCCCCCACAGGAGGAACAACTAACAATTATTTGGAAACAAGACACTATTTGAGAGAATCCTAGAACATGGAGGTGAGGCTGAAGCACCCCCGGGCACCACAGAGACCAAGACAGACTGCATTAGAAGGGTGAGAAAAGGAGCTACACGTTGACCACACTGCCCCTCCCCCAAGCCAGTGGAGCACCATGGGTGAGGTCTCCCCTGAACCTCTGGTTCCTCCAGTAGGAGAAGAGAACTGGGGGACAGCAAGCACCACCACTAGCATTGGGGTTGCTTTGTGGGAGCCACTGCTCTAACCTGCTCCACTGGGATTGCAGGGGAATCTGCAGGGTTTGACCACTAAAAGTTGGACTGTGATGAAGGGGGAAGGGGCATGCAACAGCCAGCACATGGATTGCGACCGATGGAATTCATACCTGCAGTGCCCAAGTAGTGATCACAACTGGCACCTTTGCTTATCTACAGAGCCAGGTTGGTGGGACACTACAACCGGGGAACTCAGCAGGGTACAGATCCACCTGATACGCATCTGGCCCTTGAACCTGGTTTGCCCATACCCAGGGAAAGAGCAGAGTCACAGCCCACCCACTGTGGAGAGTGTCTTCTGGCCATCTGACCAAAAGGGCTGGCAATAAATCCTGGAAGCCATTTGGCCCAGTCGTGCTCCAGCCAAGAGGCAGGCAGCCAGAGCTCATCACTGGCTCTGGTACAAAGCAGAGCCAGTATCAGGTGTGGAGGGATCCTGTACCATGCACAGGCAGGGAGATTCATTCATATCCAAGGCTGAGAGGAGCTCCCAGCTCCTCCCAACTGGGGAGCCTGTTTGAGAAATTAAGAGTCGCCTGGAGTGGTCCCTCCTCATCCCACCCAGGCAAAGGAACTGGGACTAGCCCCATCCCATCTGCTGTGGAGAGTGTCTTCCTGGCCCATCTGACTAGAAGGATTGGTGACAACTCCTAGAAACTGTGCGGCCAAGCAGTGCTCAAGCCTAGAGAAGGGTAGACAGAGCTGATAGTCTGCAAAGCAAAGCCAGTGGCCTTGTTCAGCCACAGAACGTGGAGTGTGGATCAGCTTGAGTTAAGACAACAAAGAGCTTTACTGGCTTTAGAGTTGCTTCTCCTGCTGCACCCAGGCAGGAAATCTAATTCATAGCCCTACTCATCGCTGAATACAGCCTTCAGCACGTCCAACTGGGGAACCTAACCAGAGAACATGGGAAGCTGTACAGCCCATTAAACAGCCCTAGATACAGTGGCACTTGAACAGACAGCACAGCCTGTGGCCTCCCCCTTCTGCAGGGCAAAACCAGTGCCCTCACCTGACCAGGGAATTAAGTGCACACTCTGGCCTGATTTGGGTTCCCAAACAATGAACTATCCAGGCTCTGGGTCCTGTCCAGAGCCAGGTCCTATACAAGCTCTGATTCTCTGCCAGGAAACTAATTCATAGCCCCATGTACTACTACTACTGAATATAATACCCAGTTAAGTCTGGAGGAAAAGCCCAATTATTCAGATATGCAGATACCAATGTAAGGAATCAAGGATCACAAAAATTAGGCAAATAGGACACCACCAAAGGAAAGTAATAAAACTCCAATAACTGACCTTAAAAAAATGAAGATCTGGGCTTCCCTGGTGGCGCAGTGGTTGAGAGTCCGCCTGCCGATGCAGGGGATGCGGGTTCGTGCCCCGGTCCGGGAGGATCCCACATGCCACAGAGCGGGCTGGGCCCATGAGCCATGGCTGCTGAGCCTGCACGTCCGGAGCCTGTGCTCCTCAACGGGAGAGGCCACAACAGTGAGAGGCCCACACACCACAAAAAAAAAAAAAAAAGAATATCTATGAACTGTCAAAGAATTCAGAATAATCCTCCTAAGGAAGTTTAGTGAACTACAAGAAAACACAGACAGCTAAGTGAAATTAGGAAAACAATGCTTGAACAAGACAAGAAGTTTGACAAGGAAGTAGCAACATCAAAGAAACAGGAACACTAGATTTTAAAAATACAATAACTGAACTGAAGAATTCAATAGAAAGTTTCAAAGGTAGATTCGACCATGCAGAAGAAAGAATCAGCAAACTGGAGGACAGGACTTTAGAAATTACCCAGTGAAAGGAACAAAAAGGAAAAGAATAAAAAGAGTGAAGAAAGCCTATGGAAATTATGGGACACAATAAAGTAAACAATGTTCATGTATGGGAATCCCAGAAGAAGAAAAGAGAGAGAGAAAGGGAAAAAAAAGTATATTTAAAGCAATAGTGGATGAAACCTTCCCAAACCTAGGATGAGAAATGGACATCCATATCCATGAAGTCCAAACAAGCCCAAATAGGTTGAACTCAAATAGGGCTACTCTGAGACACATTGCAATTAAATCATCAAAAGTCAAAAACAAAGAAAGAATTTTAAGACCAGCAAGAGAAAAGAGAGAAGTTACATACAAGGGAACCCTGGGATAATTGGATATTCACATGTAAAAGAATGAAATTGGACCAATATCTTATACCACTCACAAAACTAACTTGAATTGGATTAAAGACTCAAATGTAAGACCTGAAACTATGCAACTGCCAGAAGAAAACATAGGAATAAAGCTCATTACATGGGTTTGGTAATGACTTTTTGGATATGACACTGAAAACACAAACGACAAAATAAAAAATAAACAAATGGAACTACATCAAACTAAAAAGCTTCTGCACAGCAAACGAAAACAAAAACAAATCAACAAAGTGATTGAAAAGACAACCTATAGAATGCGAAAAACATATTTGTAAACCATATATCTGATAAGGGTTAATATCCAAAATAAATTAAAAATTCATACAAATCAATAGCAAAAAAAAATTACCCAATTAAAAAAAATGAGCAAAGGACCCGATTAGACATTCCTCCAAAGAAGACACACGAAAAGCCAACAGGTACATGAAAAGATGCTCAATACCACTAGTCATTAGGGAAATGCACATTAAAACCACATTGAGATATTACCTCACACCTGTTAGAACAGTCATCCTCAAAAATGTCAAGAGATAACAAATGCTCGTGAGGATGTGGAGAAAAGGGAAGCCTTGTGCTGTTGGTGGGATTGTAGATTGGTAAAGCCAGTATGGAAAACAGTATGGAGGATCCTCAAAAATTAAGACTAGAACTCCATATATCTAGCAACTCCACTTCTGGGAATATATCCAAAGAAAATGAAAACACTAACTCAAAAAGATATCTGCACCCCCATGTTCATAGCAGCATTATTTATAATAGCCAAGACAGGGAAACAATCTAAGTGCCCATTGATGGACAAATGGGTAAAGAGGTTGTTTTATATATTTATAGATATATACGTATGATATGTATATACACACACACACACTGAAATATTATTCATCTGTAAGAAAACAAAGAAATGCTACCATTTGAGACAACAGAAATGGACCTTGAAGGCTTTATGCTAAGTTAAATAAGTCAGAGAAAGAAAGGCAAACACTATATGATCTCACTTATATGTGGAACCTAAAAAAAAAGAAAACAATCATAGAAAAAGAGATCAGACCTGTGGTTACAGGAGACAGAGGGTCAGGGGAGGGGAAATTGGAGGAAGATGGTCAAAGGTACAAGCTTCCAATTGTAAGATAAATACATACTATGGACATAATGTACAACATGATGACTATAGCTAACACTGATGTGTGATATATAGAAAAATCGTTAAGAATAAATTCTAAGCATTCTCTTCACAGGAAAGTATTATTTGATCTCATTTATATAAATTTGTGTGTTTGTGTGAGAGAGAAGGACAGAATACAAAAATGCAAAAAGAAAAGTTGTAAAGTACGAAGCTGCTTAGGTTTATATCTCAACTATAACAGATAACAATGTGTTTAATTTTAATAGGTACAAATATAAATATTAAGCATAGAACAAGCAAAACGAAAAACTGAGCCCAGCGTAGATGTCCTTAAAGCACTTGCAAAGGAGGGCTTTATTAGGCCCGCGAACACCTGCAATTACAGGCAAAATTCTATGTGTGTGTGTTGTGTATGTACTTGGGGAGTGGACGCATAGCCTTTATTGAATTATTAAAGGGGATGTTAAGACCCAAAAGTTTAAAAAGCACTGGAAAGCCTGACCACAAAACCATTTTAAACTACTCTGATTATGTTTTTATAGTTTTCCTTCACTCGTTAACACTTCAAAGAACAGCATGTGAATGTGGAAAGAATCTCTGCCATTTAGGTAAGATCTCTGAGTCTCAGTGTAAAATTAGCATATAGTAGAAGGATGAAATTATACACCATAGATGAAAGTACCTAGCAGAGCGCTTTAAGACTAGTACTTATTTATGCAAGACATCTTCCCCTGCTTACTTGTTTTCCGTAGAATGAAAGCATACTGAAAGCTGGTACAATGTCTTCTTTAAAGTTTTCTTTTGTAATGCTTACTATGCTTTTTGATACGGATGAGCCAATATCCACTTAAGGGCATGTAAGCTCACAATAACTTTTGTTGAATATAACTGTTTGAATGTACTTTCACTATATTATTATATAGGGATTTTAAACTAAAATGTACCTGCACACACTATTTAGAGCCTAACTTGGATATTAGAGTAGCTGGATATACACCCCTGGAAAATAATAGCTAATTTCTTCACTAAAATCAAATTGCTGAACGTCTACTTTGCATATACATAGCTGGGCACTGTATTATGAGTTTCAGGTAATAAAAAGTTGTTAGTCAAAGACTCTGCTCCCTAGGGTTATTTTACAACAGCAAATCATTTTCAAACTAAAGGATAGACCAAAATAGAAAGTGCCACAGGCATTTAGACAAGGGAGAAACACATCTGAAATGAGAAGGAAGGTGGGTATGGGGAAGGGTTCATGGAAGAGGCAGTGTATGCTGTGAGCAAGGTTTCAACGTGTAGCAGGGTGAGTGAAAGGAACAAATGAAGACATATAGTCGTGATATCATGAGGCACAAACTAGAAATAAACAGCACTTGTTCTAGGCTGGTCATGAGGTAATTTAAGGGGATTAGTGAGAAACTAGATAAAGAGATATCTCTTTATGTATTACTTATTAATAATACTTTTGAACACAAGTATTTAATTTAAAAAAAAAGAACAATATAGGGACAGGAGACTAGGAGGTACAAACTATTATTATAAAATGAGCTATAAGGATATACTGCATAGCACAGAAAATATAGCCAATATTTTATAACTATAAATGGAGTATAACCTTTAAGAATTGTGAGTCACTATATTTTACACCTGTAACTTATATAATATTACACATCAACTATACTTCAATTAAAAATGCTATTTTAGTGAATAAAACACTAAGCAGTAAATTTTTTAAAAAAGAACTTAGAAGAGAACTTAAAAATAAAGGCATAAAGAGCAGGTTGAAACAGCGCAGAAATCTGGCAATTAAGAGGCCATTGATAACTTTCAAAATAGCACTTTTTCTACCCATTCTCAGTGGAGGCAAAGCCTTATGAATCCTACTATTTCTTTTTCTGTTTTTCAAAATCTCAGGATAAGTCTATTTCAATTGTAGCTAATGGCAGTAATGCAGCACCAGAAAATGCCTTTTGTAAAGAGAGGGCAACTTTGTGAATCCTAAGTGGGTACTCAAGTCTTAAATTACTGATAACACTGACCACCCACCAGACTACATGTTTTTTTTTTACGTGATTGGAAAGCAACAGATTGATTTCAATTCTATCTTGTCATATCTACAAAAAAGTTCCTACAGTTCATTTAGCAACTAATAGAATACATCCTTCTATTTGGTATTACTCCTCCTTAACACGGGGCAATTAATTTTTCCTTTCTCTGGGAAACGTTTTTAACAAAGGCAATAGAGTCATAAATTAGTTTCGGTTAGGAAATCATACAACTATTTCTACCTAGGGCTTTGAATTTAGAAACTTTCCTCAGAAATTGTTTAAATATAACGAAGTCCAAATTCAGAAATACCTTAAATTTAATTATCTTAGTTGCACTAAAATAACAAATTCTATTTTCTATCTTGTTTTCTTTCTTCCCCAGAAGGCTTCTCCAACCCTAATCCATAACTTAATGCATTCATCTCACCTATACAATCACTGGCAGGTATGATGCCGGCTTTGGCGGCTCCAGTCCCCTAATCCTGACCCATTTCTTGCCAAAGAACTCAGTTTCTTCAGAAACCAAGTAACAGACATTTCAATTTCTAACCATCATTAGCATATTTTCATGTACTAATACTCAACATAAAAACACCTTTCAAAATTACAGAAATTTTTACTGTACTTAAGATCAATTGCACTAACCTGTATTTCATAAACCTTGGGCTACTTTCTAAAAAATGAATTATTATTTTAATATGTTTTTCACTTATTATTCAGAATAATTATTCATATAATTAAATATTTTACAATTAGGTAAGAAAGGTGGAAAATAGTTTTGCTATTCTTGTTCTTTGTTCTCTCTTCTAGTCGGTGTGCCTGAGCCAAAATTTTAGAATATTGAAAATTTACTATTTCAAACCCAAACCACATTTAAAGATAATAATAACAACCAGCCAAAACAATATCGGTCCAGAGGTTTGCATGGTC
The DNA here is from genome assembly GCF_964341445.2 of Mesoplodon mirus. Classification (NCBI taxonomy): domain Eukaryota; kingdom Metazoa; phylum Chordata; class Mammalia; order Artiodactyla; family Ziphiidae; genus Mesoplodon; species Mesoplodon mirus. The sequence goes on along the minus strand of NW_028294348.1, from coordinate 11,137 downwards.
CGGGGAACAGTTCTCTGAGGGGGCCATTTGGAGTGGGATTTGCCCACCCCCCTCCACTCCTTCTGCCTCATATACTGAAGATAGAGACAAAGAAACCAACTCAACTCTTTCCAAAGTGTATCTATAAATAGAGAATTTGTAATCAGAAAAACAATAACGATATATAATAGAAGTAACATGATTTTTCAGAACCAGTATCTTGTTCTAAAGCAATATTTATAAAAGAAGGTAAGAAGGTTAGCTATAAACCCTGGACCTCTTTTTCATTGGTCTCCTATTTTAATTTGTTAAAATAAAACCCATGGCCTTTTGAGTCAAACTGTCTCTTTAATTTCAGATTTAAAGATAACAAATCTCTTTTTAAATGGAATATTGGCACACAGACACCACACAGTCTGGCTTATTGCAACTGTTCTCTGTTGGTGAAGTGGCACATTTGTAATCCCCACCATAGCAATCTTCACCATTTCACAGAATATCATTCAATTGTACATCCCTAGGTGGGCAACAAGAATGGGCACTTGAGCTCAGCAGCAAAGCGTTTGTGGGGAAATCCTAGGTCAGAACCCCCAAAAGGGGAGACTAACTTGAGGATGCCCAAATAACCTGAGGTTTACCTTGGCCACCTCCCCTGGCTTTCTGACTGCCTGTGGGAAAAGCCTCTCTGGAATCTCTTTTGAGGTTATTGGGGGAATCCTAGGACAAACACACTGCTTGCTTTTGCAGGAGGACTTGCCCCATACCCTACCCAGCTAGGTGTCTCACAACCTAGCTGGACTAAAAAAGCTTCAAGAAAAACGGGACAGACTGACATTTGCATTTCTACTTCCACCTAGTCTTATGCACGTGGAGCAAAATATGTAGGTATAGCCCTCTTTCTCACACCCCAACAGATTCTGCTGTCCTCGAAACCCATCTGGTAGCTGCAGTGACTACAACGAAGGGAGTTATCGGAAACCATGTTGGTACTGGGTTTAAAGGATTTTTCATGCCATGCATTTTGGGGAAGGACACAGATAATAGTCCAAGCATGGTATAAGGCAATGTCCTTTCTGGGTCCTTGAAAAATCAGTCACGGAACAGAGGTGGTGGACAGGAGCTGACAAGAGCTGGCTTGTTAATGAGCACAGCATCCCCGGGGTGGGGGGTGGGGGAATCAATGAAATGATTGACAAGAGAAGATGGTAAATGAAGGGAGAAGTGGGGACAAGTGCTGCTCAACCCAAGCTGAACTCCAGGAGGTAAGTTTCTCCTCTAATTTGAGATTCTTTCTAAAGATTCAGTATTGAAGTGGGTGTTTGACGTTGAAATGTGCAGACCCATTCTAATAACTGGAAAGGGAGAAGACTGAGGAAGGCAAAAGGAGAGGGAAGATTTCCGATTACTTCTCTAGGCTGCTGACAAGAACCTGCTGCTCGCAAACCAGAAATTAACCAAGCGAAGGTTGAAGGTAGCAACGTAAAAGTGAAACTCAAATTATTTTCCATTCTGAATCCTCTTCAATATCGAAGCGAGTGTGGCACAGCAATGGTTGATTATCTTAAGATTACAGAGGCTGACCGCCTTCTTTGTTTGCCCAGTAACACCGCTCCTCCAATCATCTCAAGCACTTGGCTGATTAATATTTCAATTCCAGTTGCTGCTCCTTTTCCCATTGCAGAAGGCGGCAGGGATATTCCCCTTCTTCCCTCTGTATTACAAACCCCATTACTAACCAAGCAGAAAGCACCGCGCAGTGTGGCCGAGGCTAATAATAGCCGGGCTGCTTACCTTCTCCGGAGGGATCGAATCAGCGCATGTCCCCGCGCCGGCTGCCCCGGGGCCGCAGTGCCGCCGCGCCGGGTCTGTGCTTGGTCAGTTCGGCCGGCCCCCACCCCACCTGCCAGCTGCAGCAGCTGCTCCCGCCGCTCCCGCCGCCGAGCTCCGGCCGCAGGAAGTCATCCCCCGCGCCGGGCCGGATCGCCACATTCCGCGCCAGCCGCGGGGGGAGAGGGGCCTCTCCCTGCTGCGGGGACCGGCTCCTGGAAACTGCGCTCAAAGATCGCTACCCTTCCCGGTTGTAGGGTTATTTTCTAGGAATGCTTTTACAGAAGAAGCGTCGCCGGCTGGTGGACCGAGAGAGAAGAGCCAGAGTGACTTTCTCTGCAGAGCGCCTTACCTCTGAGTGCTCCCCTGTCACTCCCGCGGCATGGACAGCTCCATTCCGCTGTGTGGGTTTTCCACCCTCTTCATCTTCCTTGTCTGTATTGTTCATTTCGCTGAATTTGAGAGTGGGATTAGCTTTGAAGATATCATTCAAACACTCCGAAAATATTTTAAATTGGCGACTAGTTTTTCTAAGCCCCTGTAGCAAGCTCCACTTTCCCTCAACACACACACACACACACACACACACACACACACACACAGTTACTCGCACGAACACACCCAGCCAAACCACTCACAATTAGGAAAGCTGGGACCTCTCGCCCTCTTGCCTACGTAATGGAACAGGAAACTCCCAAAGGAGTGGGGAAGTAGGACCGGCTAGCGAAAGCACTCGAGGAAAGAGAGAGGGGTCGCCCCAAGATTTTGTTGCTGTTCAGTAGTGTCCTTAGTGGACAGATGTTCCCCCTCTAACCCCCGGGCCCCGCCCCAAGTGGAATGGCTGGTCTGGTGACCGCTGTAACATTTGGAAACAAAGAAGCTGAAGCCACATTAACAGGTGGCTGCATCTCTTTCTTTCCCGAAGGATTTATCAGAATTGGCTTTAGGAATAATATTAGCATATACGTATATAATAAACCCTTTCCTTCTCTCTTTAAATTGGCACCAGCTATTAACAGGTTTCTCTCTCTCTCTCATTTTCCTCCCTCCCTCCTTCCCTCCCTCCCTCTCCTAAGCTGACCAGATCATCAGTTTCCGGACTTAAGGGGGAAAAAAGGCCAAGGATGTGCTCTCTTTACAGCTGAACCAGGGCTTATTTTCCCGGTGTTCAGCCATTCCCAAGTAGAGAGGCTTTTTGACACTAGGGTTCTCTGTGAGTGAACTTCTCACATTCAGCTTGCTTTTGGAATTGCCCATCACTAGGTCCAGGCCAGTTTTATCCTTGGATTTGTCCAGCAACCTAAACAGTATAATTGCACAAGGCCAAGGCAGTACTTTTAATCTAGGAAGAGTTCCCAGCTCTCTGTTTAGCAGTTCCAAAATTAGGAGGTAGTGTAGCAAACAGTTTCAACAAGGCTCAGTAAGAATTCTTGACCCTAGAATGCGGGCTTTTTAAAAGCTGGAACAACCTAATTCATCTCTCTGAGTTTCACTTTCATAAAATTAGACCTCACCAAAGAGCAGGGGATTCTTAATATGTATCAAAGTGTATGTGGAATCTGGATGGGAATATTACATCTTTAATTTCACTAACCTCTAGCTGCAATTTAGTATTTAGCATGTCCTTTAAATCTAAATGCAGACAATAAACCACAATAATATTAGGAGTACCCGTGACTATATCCCCAGCAGATACCACAGACAATTTCCTAAGGCAGTTTTTATAGTTATCTCAAAGTATCACTAGTCTGATGTTACAATCAAATCATCATTACCTTTTTTTGTTTTATCTAATAGACTATATCTATTTTAGAATGGTTTTAGATATACAGAAAAATTAAGGGGATAATACAGAGTTCTTATATATCTCATTCCCAATTTCCTCGATTATTGACACCGTACACTCGTGTGGTACCTTTTTTACAATTAACGAGCCAATATTAATACAATAATATTAACCAGAGTCTGTACTTTATTCAGATTTCCTTGGCTTTTGCCTAGTGTCCTTAATTCCATTTCAGGCTTCCATCCAGGACACCACATTACATTTAGTTATCAAGCCCCCTTAGGCTCCTCTGAGCTGTGGTAGTTTCTCAGGCTTTTCTTGTTTTTGATAACCTTGACAGTTTCTTTTTTAAATGTATTTATTTAATTTATTTATTTTTGGCTGTGTTGGGTGTTCGTTGCTGCGCGTGGGCTTTCTCTAGTTGCGGAAAACAGGGGCTACTCTTGGTTGCAGTGCGCAGGCCTCTCATTTCAGTGGCCTCTCTCGTTGTGGAGCACGGGCTGTAGGCACGTGGGCCTCCGTAGTTGCAGCACATGGGCTCAGTAGTTGTGGTTCACGGTCTCTAGAGCGCAGGCTCAGTACTTGTGGCGCACGGGTTTAGTTGCTCCCTGGCATGTGGGATCTGCCCAGGCCAGGGCTCGAACCCGTGTCCCCTGCATTGGCAGGCGGACTCTCAACCACTGCGCCACCAGGGAAGCCCCAACCTTGACGGTTTTGAGGAGCAGTGATCAAGTGTTTTGTAGCATACCTCACTAATGTAAACTGTCCAATGCTTTTCTCATGGTAAGACTGGGATTATGGTTTATTGGGAGGACAACCAGATAAAGTGCCTTTTTTATAACATCTTATCAAGGGTCCATGCTATCAACGTGATTTGCCTGTTGATGTTGACCTTGATAACCTGGCTGAGGTCGTGTCTCAGATTTCTCCACTGTAAAGTTACTCCTCCACCCCTTCCACACTACACTTGTTGGAAGGAAGTCACTATGTGAAGCACAAACCCAAAGAGTGGAGAGTTATGATCCACCTCCTTGAGGACAGAGTATGTACATAAAGTATTTGGAATTCTTCCACACAGATTTGTCTATTTTCCCCTAAACATTAATTTATTCAATTATTGATATTTATTTATATCAGTATAGACTCATGGATATCTATTTTATCCTTTGGGTTATAATCCAATACTACTTTATTTTGTTGTTTGAATTGTTCCAGCTTTGGCCATTGGGAGCGTTTGCTTTTGGCGCCTGTGCTCCTTTGACATACTCCCTTTGGGGTGTGTGAGTTTGTGTGTGTGTGTGTGTATCTGTGTTTAGCATGCATGTTTGTGTGTGTGTTTAACACTTCCTGACTTTCTGGTACCACAAGATGCTCCAGGCTCATTTTGTGTATTTCCTGCCCCAGTCCTAGAATCAGTCATTTCTCTGAGGAGCCCTGATTCCTTTAATTGGAGAGTAGTAATAGAAACCAAGATCTGGGCTCTAGATGTGCTGTTGCTAATGGGCTATTATTTGATTAGGCTCTCTTGACTGAGAGAACAAAGAAATATATATGTACACTAACCCATGTATATACACATATCAGTAAATATTTCTATATATAACTATCTATATCTATATTGAGCTGAGTGTATACTGATGTCTGCAACTATAATGCATTAACGCTGAGATTAGTTTAGCCTCCTCCTCTTGTTTATCTGTAAATTCATACTTCAATATTGAGAAATGTGGCTACCACCATCCACCATCTATTTATTTAATTGTTCAATTTCAGTACACATGTATCAGAGTTGTGAACCCATCTCCCCAACATCACTATTTTTAAGTATAGTAGTTAATAGAGTCTCTGTTGTATCTCGTTATTTAATGAGTTTAAATACCCATTCGTTTCTATATCACAAATTTGGTTTTTAAAATATTCTAATGACTGCACTTAAAGCATAGTAACTAGTTTCTTTTGAGATTCTATGTATTATATTTTATGAATTTAAAAGTGTTATTTTAAGACTCTTTAAATGGGCCACTCCATATTGTCAAAGGGATCCACAGTAAAAAGAAGGTTAGGACCCCAACCTCACAAAGATTATTGTCAGTTTATAATGAGATGATGTGAAATTGTCTGGTGCAAATGTTGGGAGCTCATGCTTGATAAGTGTTAGCTTTGTCCACTTGGGCAGGCTTCTTTCTCCTTTAAAGTTCTAAATACCTTGGAAGAGAGAACATGCTAAACCTTATGGTTAATAATTTATAATGTAGTGGAAGGATTTGCTAGGTATCAGGGTTGGAGGTAAAGGTCCATATAAGGTTGACGGAGGATGAGTGATTCCACTGCAGAAGTTTGTACTTGATATAAATTAATATAAGTGCAAGCAATGTATTTTAAGTTCATTCTAGAGGAGTAGTTCAGAATAGCTTCACAGAGGAGAAGACCTGAGCTATCTTGGGAGATGTTTAAACAGATGAGGAGTGGAGCCGGAGTTGGGAAGGCAAAGGCAGTGTAGCCTTAGAATGCAAATGTTCACAGACATGATCTTGTGGCTTATTCACCATCCTTACCAACCTAATAAGGACACCTGCTGGTAGCTGCATCATCATCATCATCACCATCAACATCATCACCATCATGTTAATAAAGAATGGATATATTTGCCAGGTAGTCAAACAAGCTCTTTGCACGTAGCACCTAGATGTTTTCTACGATCCGCCTTATGAGTTCAATCATTGTAATTATTCTCATTTTTCACATACAAAAATGAAGACTTAGAGAGATTAAGTAATTTGTTCAAATCTTGGTGTGTGCCCTCTCAACTCCATGCTCTTTACCTCTGTGCTTAACAGGCTAGGATGATTTGCCCATATTAAGGGCTCAAATATTGGTTGATAAGTATAATAATCTCATAAAAGGAAAAGTGAAGTAATCTACTTTGATGTTTATGATGCAGTTTGGTGAATGCACTTAAGTGCCAATAGATGAATAATAAAAGTTAGAAACACACAAACATAGAGAAGAAAAATTCATATGTGTATGTCTGCTGGGAACAAAAAATCCTCCTGAATGTCTAACTTCTTAGTAAATATCAGGATATCACATACACATCATTAGGCAGCATCAATGGAGGATCCTCTGTACCCTGCAAGAGGGCACTGTTATAGATGCACAGAAAGAAAATTCATATTTCCTGTACATTATAAATAAGGACATACTATGATCACTCTTCAAGAATGAAGTAATTTGAGTTTTTAAATTTTCCTTATCAATTGGTGTATATGAATCATGTTAGGTGAAGAATTATTGGTTGATTGGACATTTTATGTTTTAATTCTTTACAGAAAACAGTAAACAAATCCTTTTAGGCTTAAAATATCACATTCAGCAAATGAGTTATTATACTGAAGAAAGTGATGAATTCAGTAAAGTGTCTGGAATCTAAAATAAGAAGTAATTGAAGGAACTGGGAATAGATGACATGAAGCAAGACCAGGAGAGAAGTAGGTGGTCGCTCTAAACGATTTTAGGAGTTGTCCTATGAAAAAGGGTTTAGACTGTCCCACACTGAAGATTTTAGACCAAGTAGACAGGTTTAGGTTGATAAAAGGATGAATATTTTGACAAGTAGAACCTTTCAACTATAAAATGGACCGACTGCATTTTAAACTCAAGAACTCCCTGTTACTGAAGTGCTTTAACAGAGGTTGAAGTTAAGCAGTTGGAAAAGTAAGAGCCTTTACAGTGAGGAAATTCTATGATTCTATGGTTTTCAACTCATAAATTTGTGTAGTTCATCCATTTTACTCATTGTATACACTTAAGTATATTGTTCCTTGAAATGGCCATTCAAAGTTGTTTCCTGTGCCACACACTATGAATGTTAGGGTTGGTCCTGTGTAAATCTTACCCCCATTGAATTAGTATTAACCCTAAACAAGCAGCTTTCTTCCATAAGGAAACAAAAAAAGAGGTTCAGAAATGTCCAAACTAAGTTTTTATAAAACTGTGTTATCAAATCTAATTTATCAAAAAACTTCAAACAGGGGCTTCCCTGGTGGCGCAGTGGTTGCGAGTCCACCTGCTGATGCAGGGGACACGGGTTCGTGCCCCAGTCCGGGAAGATCCCAAATGCCGTGGAGCGGCTGGGCCCGTGAGCCACGGCCGCTGAGCCTGCGCCTCCGGAGCCTGTGCTCCACAACGGGAGAGGCCACAATGGTGAGAGGCCCGCGTACCGCAAAAAAATAAAAATAAAAGGAAGATGCAGACCTGTATGCTTCAGGATTTTCTCACCAAAACCCCACACAATTTCTTTACTATTCCAGCCAAGTATGGCCTAGCCCTACCCTCATCCCTGTTTTTCTTGGTTTAGTAATAAAGAAAGAGATGGGAATAAAGAAGAGATATCAGGTAGAAAGATATAAAATAGTGGGGAAAATAATATAAGTGAAGTCAAGTACCACCATCATTTACTAGAAGTGAACTTTCAGCACCAGCATTAATATTTTTTCCTGTTATATCTGTAAATGATAATAACTAATATGTACATAACAATTTTCAATTTAAACAAATCTCATTTTTATAACTAACTACTTCGCAACAAGTAACATGCTAAGGCAACATCAATAGATGAAAAACGGTAGTCCCTGGCCCCAAGGAATGTTGCCCAGGAGAACACAGATATATGTAAACAACACAATCACAATACAGTGTAGCGAGTGCAACAATCAGGCATGCAGAAGTGCAAGGGTAGCAAAAAGGAGCATGTGATCACAACACTAAAAAGAAGCCTGCACAAAAGACATAATATGTAAACTGAGGTTTGAAAAATGAAGTGGGTTTCCCAGGTGCCCCATAGGGAGAAAGGAATTCTTGGAGGAGGGAAAAGCATAAATGAAGACAGTGAATTGTTCATATAATCCAGAAGTGAAGTAGGCAATGGCAGGAGAAATGATTGGACACAGGCGTCATGAATACTTGCATGTCTGCATTTTAGCAAGTCCATTCTAAAGGAAACTTTGAGGATCAACTCGGGTGTGGGGGGCTGCGGGGGGGACAGAACTAGTCATTGCTGCCAGAAACACGGGAACCACTTTCTACCAACCCACCAAAATAACGACTTCAAAGGCAACATGGTATCACAGAAAAGGTTTGTTTTTTTGTTTGTTTGTTTTTAGTTCATTAGGTCTCACTTAAAATTCTGATTCCACGATGCACTTGCTTTGGGATCTTGAACAACACTCATAAGCTCTGCAAGTTTCAGTGTAGTAAGTTTATGTGATTACCTTCATCTGTAATATCCCTGTGTTGCAATCTTAATGGAAACTCAAGTTCAGGTCAAAGACAAGTTTCTCTGTGACCTCTCCTCTGAATTGATTCAAAAGCCGTCTCGCCCGTCCTCATTTGGCTTCTCTTATGGAATCTCATAAAAACTTCTATGACCTCTTTCGGGTTTTTTTGTTGTTGTTGTTGTCTGTTTGTTTGTTTTTTAATTTAAGTATAGTTGATTTACAATGTTGTGTTACTTTCAGGTGTACAGCACAGTGATTCCTTTTTCACATTCTTTTCCCTTATAAGTTATTACAAAATATTGAGTAGAGTTCCCTGTGCCAATAAGGAGATCCTTGTTGTATCTATTCTATGCCTTATTTGAATGACCGTAGCACTCGTTGTCTGTATCATTTTTATGTCTCTGGTTGCTTTGTGACTGAAAATGAAAAATTTCTATTTGTTCATTCCCTGGCCCTTCCTTAAAAATGTGTTCATTTATGTATTTCATATTTATTGACTACATCTTAGACACCGTGTTAACTGCTGGTTCTAGATGTTAGTAAAATATAGACCTTCCTGCTCAAAAGGTCACAGTATTTGTGGGAAAACGAAAAAATGAACAACCTATATCTCAAAGAGCTTTGTACTTCCCAAAGAGAACACACCTAGTAGGTACAATAAATACATGTATCATACATAAATGTATAAATAGTTAATGGGATTAAAAACTAGAGATAACTGCTTTTCGATTCTGAGGAAATGATGATTATATTTCACCAGGAGCTCAATACCACTCTGAGAATGAGGGCTTAACCCCCGTCCTGACTCACTGCATTGCTTTTCTGTATAAAAATACACAAGTCTGTATATGCGCTCTAGAAAAAGGCTTATCTGGCATGAATTTCAGAGAGCAAGAAGAAAACTTCAAAAAGTTCAGAGAAGCATCCAGAAGCTCAGATGATTGGCACTAATACAACTTGCTTGACAGGAAAATAGAGCTGTAAATCTCACAAAATTAGATGATCTTTGAAGAATTTCAAAACCTCCTGCTATTAATTGGAAATCCTAGAAGAACCGCTTCTTTTAAAGCATACTGATAATATGGTTTACAGCTTAATATTCAGAAGGCTATGTTTTGGCTAAGTGAGCTTCAGGAAAGAAGGAAACTTGTGGTTCAGTTCCATCTACTCTGCAACCTCTGGTCAAGACATCTACTTCTGTGCTCAGCCATCTTATCATCTTTGAAATGGAGGCAACTCTAAGAAAACATAGTTACAGAGATGTGGCACAGTTTCATGTGTCATTGTCTTCATTTGTTTCAGAAAACCAATAACATCTAAGCTACTACTGCAAAGAGTACAATGTTACCTGGGGTCATCTAGTGCAGCTCTGTCAAAGTAAAGAAAAGGAAAGGGGCCTAGAATAACTATAATTTTCCCAAGAGGACACTATTATTTTATGGTAACTCTGGGACAAGAACCCTGATCTCTTTGATGCCATTCCATTGTTCTTTCGTTGGGTTCTGAACAACCCAGAGAAAGAAAGAGAAATGAAACTCCTATGTGCTGTGTCACTGGTACAGGACGTGGCAAGATTGGAATTGGAGCACTACATATTAACAGGTATTTGGGGAATTCTTCAAACTAATTAAGATATATACCAGGTCCATAAAAAACAGTATGTTTTCTGAAGATGATTCTGTGGCATGAACAGAACTGGTAACTGAAGGTGTCTGTGTGCTGCAGTTCCAAACAGCATGGATGAATGCTTGTTTTCTGGCACCTTGAAGACTCCATCCCAACATACACATTAAAATAAAATTAACATTTCAACTGGGTCATATTTAATTATGCATGCTCTTGTAAGTCAGCAAAATATTCCATATATCATTTAAGTTGTCACTCATTTTCTTTTTTTTTTTTTTTGCAGTACACGGGCCTCTCACTGTTGTGGCCTCTCCCGTTGCTGAGCAGAGGTTCTGGACGCGCAGGCTCAGCGGCCATGGCTCACGGGCCCAGCCACTCCACGGCCTGTGGGATCTTCCCGGTCCGGGGCACGAATCTGTGTCCCCTGCATCGGCAGGCGGACTCTCAACCACTGCGCCACCAGGGAAGCCCCATATCTGATTTTCGTATTAGGACTCTTCTAATTTTTTATATATATTGGAAAATAACTGATGTCTTTCTAAGGTGTATATCTTTGATTATGTTTTCTATTTTCATAAAGCTTCTTGTATTCTCTACTCAAAACAGGAGTAAATAATGGCTGCATATAACTAATAATGATCAG
>NW_028294349.1:0-52988 GCF_964341445.2 Mesoplodon mirus | reverse complement strand
ACCCTAACGAATCGACATATTGTGCTACTCTGTAGCTTGTCTAAGGGTTAACTTTTAATTAAAAAAATCTTAGTAGCATGCAGTAACATTCCTTGATAGATCTACACTTTTGCAAATGCGCAATGCTAGCCCATGACGATCGGCTAACATGGACGTGTAATGTCTAACCATACTGAATAGTAAACCAAGATCACCCTAACGAATCGACATATTGTGCTACTCTGTAGCTTGTCTAAGGGTTAACTTTTTAATTAAAAAATCTTAGTAGCATGCAGTAACATTCCTTGATAGATCCACCCCTTTGCAAATGCGCAATGCTAGCCCATGAAGATCGGCTAACATGGACGTGTAATGTCTAACCATAGTGAATAGTAAACCAAGATCAGCGTAACAAATCGACATATTCTGCTACTCTGTAGCTTGTCTAAGGGTTAACTTTTTAATTAAAAAAATCTTAGTAGCATGCAGTAACATTCCTTGATAGATCTACCCCTTTGCAAATGCGCAATGCTAGCCCATGAAGATCGGCTAACATGTATGTGTAATGTCTAACAATAGTGAATAGTAAACCAAGATCACCCTAACGAATCGACATATTGTGCTACTCTGTAGCTTGTCTAAGGGTTAACTTTTTAATTAAAAAAGTCTTAGTAGCATGCAGTAACATTCCTTGATAGATCTACACTTTTGCAAATGCGCAATGCTAGCCCATGAAGATCGGCTAACATGGACGTGTAATGTCTAACCATAGTGAATAGTAAACCAAGATCACCCTAACGAATCGACATATTGTGCTACTCTGTAGCTTGTCTAAGGGTTAACTTTTTAATTAAAAAAGTCTTAGTAGCATGCAGTAACATTCCTTGATAGATCTACACTTTTGCAAATGCTCAATGCTAGCCCATGGCGATCGGCTAACACGGACGTGTAATGTGTAAGCATAGTGAATAGTAAACCATGATCAGCGTAACAAATCGACATATTCTGCTACTCTGTAGCTTGTCTAAGGGTTAACTTTTTAATTAAAAAAATCTTAGTAGCATGCAGTAACATTCCTTGATAGATCTACCCCTTTGCAAATGCGCAATGCTAGCCCATGAAGATCGGCTAACATGTATGTGTAATGTCTAACAATAGTGAATAGTAAACCAAGATCACCCTAACGAATCGACATATTGTGCTACTCTGTAGCTGTCTAAGGGTTAACTTTTTAATTAAAAAAGTCTTAGTAGCATGCAGTAACATTCCTTGATAGATCTACACTTTTGCAAATGCTCAATGCTAGCCCATGAAGATCGGCTAACATGGACGTGTAATGTCTAAGCATAGTGAATAGTAAACCAAGATCACCCTAACGAATCGACATATTGTGCTACTCTGTAGCTTGTCTAAGGGTTAACTTTTTAATTAAAAAAGTCTTAGTAGCATGCAGTAACATTCCTTGATAGATCTACACTTTTGCAAATGCTCAATGCTAGCCCATGAAGATCGGCTAACATGGACGTGTAATGTCTAAGCATAGTGAATAGTAAACCAAGATCACCCTAACGAATCGACATATTGTGCTACTCTGTAGCTTGTCTAAGGGTTAACTTTTTAATTAAAAAAATCTTAGTAGCATGCAGTAACATTCCTTGATAGATCCACCCCTTTGCAAATGCGCAATGCTAGCCCATGAAGATCGGCTAACATGGACGTGTAATGTCTAACCATAGTGAATAGTAAACCAAGATCACCCTAACGAATCGACATATTGTGCTACTCTGTAGCTTGTCTAAGGGTTAACTTTTTAATTAAAAAAGTCTTAGTAGCATGCAGTAACATTCCTTGATAGATCTACCCCTTTGCAAATGCGCAATGCTAGCCCATGAAGATCGGCTAACATGTACGTGTAATGTCTAACCATAGTGAATAGTAAACCAAGATCACCCTAACGAATCGACATATCGTGCTACTCTGTAGCTTGTCTAAGGGTTAACCTTTTGATTAAAAAAATCTTAGTAGCATGCAGTAACATTCCTTGATAGATCTACCCCTTTGCAAATGCTTAATGCTAGCCCATGAAGATCGGCTAACATGGACGTGTAATGTCTAAGCATAGTGAATAGTAAACCGTGATCAGCGTAACGAATCGACATATTGTGCTACTCTGTAGCTTCTCTAAGGGTTAACTTTTTAATTAAAAAAATCTTAGTAGCATGCAGTAACATTCCTTGATAGATCTACACTTTTGCAAATGCGCAATGCTAGCCCATGACGATCGGCTAACATGGACGTGTAATGTCTAACCATACTGAATAGTAAACCAAGATCACCCTAACGAATCGACATATTGTGCTACTCTGTAGCTTGTCTAAGGGCTAACTTTTTAATTAAAAAAATCTTAGTAGCATGCAGTAACATTCCTTGATAGATCTACCCCTTTGCAAATGCGCAATGCTAGCCCATGAAGATCGGCTAACATGGACGTGTAATGTCTAACCATAGTGAATAGTAAACCATGATCAGCGTAACAAATCGACATATTCTGCTACTCTGTAGCTTGTCTAAGGGTTAACTTTTTAATTAAAAAAATCTTAGTAGCATGCAGTAACATTCCTTGATAGATCTACCCCTTTGCAAATGCTCAATGCTAGCCCATGAAGATCGGCTAACATGGACGTGTAATGTCTAAGCATAGTGAATAGTAAACCAAGATCACCCTAACGAATCGACATATTGTGCTACTCTGTAGCTTGTTTAAGGGTTAACTTTTTAATTAAAAAAGTCTTAGTAGCATGCAGTAACATTCCTTGATAGATCTACCCCTTTGCAAATGCGCAATGCTAGCCCATGAACATCGGCTAACATGGACGTGTAATGTCTAAGCATAGTGAATAGTAAACCGTGATCAGCGTAACAAATCGACATATTCTGCTACTCCGTAGCTTGTCTAAGGGTTAACTTTTTAATTAAAAAAATCTTAGTAGCATGCAGTAACATTCCTTGATAGATCTACCCCTTTACAAACGCGCAATGCTAGCCCATGAAGATCGGCTAACATGGACGTGTAATGTCTAAACATAGTGAATAGTAAACCAAGATCACCCTAACGAATCGACATATTGTGCTACTCTGTAGCTTGTATAAGGGTTAACTTTTTAATTAAAAAAATCTTAGTAGCATGCAGTAACATTCCTTGATAGATCTACCCCTTTGCAAATGCGCAATGCTAGCCCATGAAGATCGGCTAACATGGACGCGTAATGTCTAAGCATAGTGAATAGTAAACCAAGATCACCCTAACGAATCGACATATTGTGCTACTCTGTAGCTTGTTTAAGGGTTAACTTTTTAATTAAAAAAGTCTTAGTAGCATGCAGTAACATTCCTTGATAGATCTACCCCTTTGCAAATGCGCAATGCTAGCCCATGAAGATCGGCTAACATGGACGTGTAATGTCTAACCATAGTGAATAGTAAACCGTGATCAGCGTAACAAATCGACATATTCTGCTACTCTGTAGCTTGTTTAAGGGTTAACTTTTTAATTAAAAAAATCTTAGTAGCATGCAGTAACATTCCTTGATAGATCCACCCCTTTGCAAATGCGCAATGCTAGCCCATGAAGATCGGCTAACATGGACGTGTAATGTCTAAGCATAGTGAATAGTAAACCAAGATCACCCTAACGAATCGACATATTGTGCTACTCTGTAGCTTGTTTAAGGGTTAACTTTTTAATTAAAAAAAGTCTTAGTAGCATGCAGTAACATTCCTTGATAGATCTACCCCTTTGCAAATGCGCAATGCTAGCCCATGAAGATCGGCTAACATGGACGTGTAATGTCTAAGCATAGTGAATAGTAAACCAAGATCACCCTAACAAATCGACATATTGTGCTACTCTGTAGCTTGTCTAACGGTTAACTTTTTAACTAAAAAAAATCTTAGTAGCATGCAGTAACATTCCTTGATAGATCCACCCCTTTGCAAATGCGCAATGCTAGCCCATGAAGATCGGCTAACATGTATGTGTAATGTCTAACCATAGTGAATAGTAAACCAAGATCACCCTAACGAATCGACATATTGTGCTACTCTGTAGCTTGTCTAAGGGTTAACTTTTTAATTAAAAAAGTCTTAGTAGCATGAAGTAACATTCCTTGATAGATCTACACTTTTGCAAATGCTCAATGCTAACCCATGGCGATCGGCTAACACGGACGTGTAATGTGTAAGCATAGTGAATAGTAAACCATGATCAGCGTAACAAATCGACATATTCGTCTAAGGGTTAACTTTTTAATTAAAAAAGTCTTAGTAGCATGCAGTAACATTCCTTGATAGATCTACCCCTTTGCAAATGCGCAATGCTAGCCCATGAAGATCGGCTAACATGTATGTGTAATGTCTAACAATAGTGAATAGTAAACCAAGATCACCCTAACGAATCGACATATTGTGCTACTCTGTAGCTTGTCTAAGGGTTAACTTTTTAATTAAAAAAGTCTTAGTAGCATGCAGTAACATTCCTTGATAGATCCACCCCTTTGCAAATGCGCAATGCTAGCCCATGAAGATCGGCTAACATGGACGTGTAATGTCTAACCATAGTGAATAGTAAACCAAGATCACCCTAACGAATCGACATATTGTGCTACTCTGTAGCTTGTCTAAGGGTTAACTTTTTAATTAAAAAAGTCTTAGTAGCATGCAGTAACATTCCTTGATAGATCTACACTTTTGCAAATGCTCAATGCTAGCCCATGGCGATCGGCTAACACGGACGTGTAATGTGTAAGCATAGTGAATAGTAAACCATGATCAGCGTAACAAATCGACATATTCTGCTACTCTGTAGCTTGTCTAAGGGTTAACTTTTTAATTAAAAAAATCTTAGTAGCATGCAGTAACATTCCTTGATAGATCTACCCCTTTGCAAATGCGCAATGCTAGCCCATGAAGATCGGCTAACATGTATGTGTAATGTCTAACAATAGTGAATAGTAAACCAAGATCACCCTAACGAATCGACATATTGTGCTACTCTGTAGCTGTCTAAGGGTTAACTTTTTAATTAAAAAAGTCTTAGTAGCATGCAGTAACATTCCTTGATAGATCTACACTTTTGCAAATGCTCAATGCTAGCCCATGAAGATCGGCTAACATGGACGTGTAATGTCTAAGCATAGTGAATAGTAAACCAAGATCACCCTAACGAATCGACATATTGTGCTACTCTGTAGCTTGTCTAAGGGTTAACTTTTTAATTAAAAAAGTCTTAGTAGCATGCAGTAACATTCCTTGATAGATCTACACTTTTGCAAATGCTCAATGCTAGCCCATGAAGATCGGCTAACATGGACGTGTAATGTCTAAGCATAGTGAATAGTAAACCAAGATCACCCTAACGAATCGACATATTGTGCTACTCTGTAGCTTGTCTAAGGGTTAACTTTTTAATTAAAAAAATCTTAGTAGCATGCAGTAACATTCCTTGATAGATCCACCCCTTTGCAAATGCGCAATGCTAGCCCATGAAGATCGGCTAACATGGACGTGTAATGTCTAACCATAGTGAATAGTAAACCAAGATCACCCTAACGAATCGACATATTGTGCTACTCTGTAGCTTGTCTAAGGGTTAACTTTTTAATTAAAAAAGTCTTAGTAGCATGCAGTAACATTCCTTGATAGATCTACCCCTTTGCAAATGCGCAATGCTAGCCCATGAAGATCGGCTAACATGTATGTGTAATGTCTAACAATAGTGAATAGTAAACCAAGATCACCCTAACGAATCGACATATTGTGCTACTCTGTAGCTGTCTAAGGGTTAGCTTTTTAATTAAAAAAGTCTTAGTAGCATGCAGTAACATTCCTTGATAGATCCACCCCTTTGCAAATGCGCAATGCTAGCCCATGAAGATCGGCTAACATGTATGTGTAATGTCTAACCATAGTGAATAGTAAACCAAGATCACCCTAACGAATCGACATATTGTGCTACTCTGTAGCTTGTCTAAGGGTTAACTTTTTAATTAAAAAAGTCTTAGTAGCATGAAGTAACATTCCTTGATAGATCTACACTTTTGCAAATGCTCAATGCTAACCCATGGCGATCGGCTAACACGGACGTGTAATGTGTAAGCATAGTGAATAGTAAACCATGATCAGCGTAACAAATCGACATATTCTGCTACTCTGTAGCTTGTCTAAGGGTTAGCTTTTTAATTAAAAAAGTCTTAGTAGCATGCAGTAACATTCCTTGATAGATCCACCCCTTTGCAAATGCGCAATGCTAGCCCATGAAGATCGGCTAACATGTATGTGTAATGTCTAACAATAGTGAATAGTAAACCAAGATCACCCTAACGAATCGACATATTGTGCTACTCTGTAGCTGTCTAAGGGTTAGCTTTTTAATTAAAAAAGTCTTAGTAGCATGCAGTAACATTCCTTGATAGATCTACACTTTTGCAAATGCTCAATGCTAGCCCATGAAGATCGGCTAACATGGACGTGTAATGTCTAAGCATAGTGAATAGTAAACCAAGATCACCCTAACGAATCGACATATTGTGCTACTCTGTAGCTTGTCTAAGGGTTAACTTTTTAATTAAAAAAGTCTTAGTAGCATGCAGTAACATTCCTTGATAGATCTACACTTTTGCAAATGCTCAATGCTAGCCCATGAAGATCGGCTAACATGGACGTGTAATGTCTAAGCATAGTGAATAGTAAACCAAGATCACCCTAACGAATCGACATATTCTGCTACTCTGTAGCTTGTCTAAGGGTTAACTTTTTAATTAAAAAAATCTTAGTAGCATGCAGTAACATTCCTTGATAGATCTACCCCTTTGCAAATGCTCAATGCTAGCCCATGAAGATCGGCTAACATGGACGTGTAATGTCTAAGCATAGTGAATAGTAAACCAAGATCACCCTAACGAATCGACATATTGTGCTACTCTGTAGCTTGTTTAAGGGTTAACTTTTTAATTAAAAAAGTCTTAGTAGCATGCAGTAACATTCCTTGATAGATCTACCCCTTTGCAAATGCGCAATGCTAGCCCATGAACATCGGCTAACATGGACGTGTAATGTCTAAGCATAGTGAATAGTAAACCGTGATCAGCGTAACAAATCGACATATTCTGCTACTCCGTAGCTTGTCTAGGGGTTAACTTTTTAATTAAAAAAATCTTAGTAGCATGCAGTAACATTCCTTGATAGATCTACCCCTTTACAAACGCGCAATGCTAGCCCATGAAGATCGGCTAACATGGACGTGTAATGTCTAAAAATAGTGAATAGTAAACCAAGATCACCCTAACGAATCGACATATTGTGCTACTCTGTAGCTTGTCTAAGGGTTAACTTTTTAATTAAAAAAATCTTAGTAGCATGCAGTAACATTCCTTGATAGATCTACCCCTTTGCAAATGCGCAATGCTAGCCCATGAAGATCGGCTAACATGGACGTGTAATGTCTAAGCACAGTGAATAGTAAACCAAGATCACCCTAACGAATCGACATATTGTGCTACTCTTCAGCTTGTCTAACGGTTAACTTTTTAATTAAAAAAGCTTAGTAGCATGCAGTAACATTCCTTGATAGATCCACCCCTTTGCAAATGCGCAATGCTAGCCCATGACGATCGGCTAACACGGACGTGTAATGTCTAACCATAGTGAATAGTAAACCGTGATCAGCGTAACAAATCGACATATTCTGCTACTCTGTAGCTTGTTTAAGGGTTAACTTTTTAATTAAAAAAATCTTAGTAGCATGCAGTAACATTCCTTGATAGATCCACCCCTTTGCAAATGCGCAATGCTAGCCCATGAAGATCGGCTAACATGGACGTGTAATGTCTAAGCATAGTGAATAGTAAACCAAGATCACCCTAACGAATCGACATATTGTGCTACTCTGTAGCTTGTTTAAGGGTTAACTTTTTAATTAAAAAAGTCTTAGTAGCATGCAGTAACATTCCTTGATAGATCTACCCCTTTGCAAATGCGCAATGCTAGCCCATGAAGATCGGCTAACATGGACGTGTAATGTCTAAGCATAGTGAATAGTAAACCAAGATCACCCTAACAAATCGACATATTGTGCTACTCTGTAGCTTGTCTAACGGTTAACTTTTTAACTAAAAAAAATCTTAGTAGCATGCAGTAACATTCCTGGATAGATCCACCCCTTTGCAAATGCGCAATGCTAGCCCATGAAGATCGGCTAACATGTACGTGTAATGTCTAACCATAGTGAATAGTAAACCGTGATCAGCGTAACAAATCGACATATTCTGCTACTCTGTAGCTTGTCTAAGGGTTAACTTTTTAATTAAAAAAATCTTAGTAGCATGCAGTAACATTCCTTGATAGATCTACCCCTTTGCAAATGCGCAATGCTAGCCCATGAAGATCGGCTAACATGGACGTGTAATGTCTAACCATAGTGAATAGTAAACCAAGATCACCCTAACGAATCGACATATCGTGCTACTCTGTAGCTTGTCTAAGGGTTAACTTTTTAATTAAAAAAATCTTAGTAGCATGCAGTAACATTCCTTGATAGATCTACCCCTTTGCAAATGCGCAATGCTAGCCCATGAAGATCGGCTAACATGCACGTGTAATGTCTAACCATAGTGAATAGTAAACCGTGATCAGCGTAACAAATCGACATATTCTGCTACTCTGTAGCTTGTCTAAGGGTTAACTTTTTAATTAAAAGAATCTTAGTAGCATGCAGTAACATTCCTTGATAGATCTACCCCTTTGCAAATGCGCAATGCTAGCCCTTGAAGATCGGCTAACATGGACGTGTAATGTCTAACCATAGTGAATAGTAAACCGTGATCAGCGTAACAAATCGACATATTCTGCTACTCTGTAGCTTGTCTAAGGGTTAACTTTTTAATTAAAAAAATCTTAGTAGCATGCAGTAACATTCCTTGATAGATCTACCCCTTTGCAAATGCGCAATGCTAGCCCATGAAGATCGGCTAACATGGACGTGTAATGTCTAACCATAGTGAATAGTAAACCAAGATCACCCTAACGAATCGACATATCGTGCTACTCTGTAGCTTGTCTAAGGGTTAACTTTTTAATTAAAAAAATCTTAGTAGCATGCAGTAACATTCCTTGATAGATCTACCCCTTTGCAAATGCGCAATGCTAGCCCATGAAGATCGGCTAACATGCACGTGTAATGTCTAACCATAGTGAATAGTAAACCGTGATCAGCGTAACAAATCGACATATTCTGCTACTCTGTAGCTTGTCTAAGGGTTAACTTTTTAATTAAAAGAATCTTAGTAGCATGCAGTAACATTCCTTGATAGATCTACCCCTTTGCAAATGCGCAATGCTAGCCCTTGAAGATCGGCTAACATGGACGTGTAATGTCTAACCATAGTGAATAGTAAACCAAGATCACCCTAACGAATCGACATATCGTGCTACTCTGTAGCTTGTCTAAGGGTTAACTTTTTAATTAAAAAAAGCTTAGTAGCATGCAGTAACATTCCTTGATAGATCTACCCCTTTGCAAATGCTCAATGCTAGCCCATGACGATCGGCTAACATGGACGTGTAATGTCTAACCATAGTGAATAGTAAACCGTGATCAGCGTAACAAATCGACGTATTCTGCTACTCTGTAGCTTGTCTAAGGGTTAACTTTTTAATTAAAAAAGTCTTAGTAGCATGCAGTAACATTCCTTGATAGATCTACCCCTTTGCAAATGCGCAATGCTAGCCCATGAAGATCGGCTAACATGGACGTGTAATGTCTAAGCATAGTGAATAGTAAACCAAGATCACCCTAACGAATCGACATATTGTGCTACTCTGTAGCTTGTCTAAGGGTTAACTTTTTAATTAAAAAAGTCTTAGTAGCATGCAGTAACATTCCTTGATAGATCTACCCCTTTGCAAATGCGCAATGCTAGCCCATGAAGATCGGCTAACATGGACGTGTAATGTCTAACCATAGTGAATAGTAAACCAAGATCACCCTAACGAATCGACATATCGTGCTACTCTGTAGCTTGTCTAAGGGTTAACTTTTTAATTAAAAAAGTCTTAGTAGCATGCAGTAACATTCCTTGATAGATCTACCCCTTTGCAAATGCGCAATGCTAGCCCATGAAGATCGGCTAACATCGACGTGTAGTATCTAAGCATAGTGAATAGTAAACCAAGATCACCCTAACGAATCGACATATTGTGCTACTCTGTAGCTTGTCTAAGGGTTAACTTTTTAATTAAAAAAATCTTAGTAGCATGCAGTAACATTCCTTGATAGATCCACCCCTTTGCAAATGCGCAATGCTAGCCCATGAAGATCGGCTAACATGGACGTGTAATGTCTAACCATACTGAATATTAAACCAAGATCACCCTAACGAATCGCATATTGTGCTACTCTGTAGCTTGTCTAAGGGTTAACTTTTTAATTAAAAAAGTCTTAGTAGCATGCAGTAACATTCCTTGATAGATCTACCCCTTTGCAAATGCGCAATGCTAGCCCATGAAGATCGGCTAACATGGACGTGTAATGTCTAACCATAGTGAATAGTAAACCAAGATCACCCTAACGAATCGACATATCGTGCTACAATGTAGCTTGTCTAAGGGTTAACTTTTTAATTAAAAAAGTCTTAGTAGCATGCAGTAACATTCCTTGATAGATCTACCCCTTTGCAAATGCGCAATGCTAGCCCATGAAGATCGGCTAACATCGACGTGTAATGTCTAAGCATAGTGAATAGTAAACCAAGATCACCCTCACGAATCGACATATTGTGCTACTCTGTAGCTTGTCTAAGGGTTAACTTTTTAATTAAAAAAATCTTAGTAGCATGCAGTAACATTCCTTGATAGATCCACCCCTTTGCAAATGCGCAATGCTAGCCCATGAAGATCGGCTAACATGGACGTGTAATGTCTAACCATACTGAATAGTAAACAAAGATCACCCTAACGAATCGACATATTGTGCTACTCTGTAGCTTGTCTAAGGGTTAACTTTTTAATTAAAAAAGTCTTAGTAGCATGCAGTAATATTCCTTGATAGATCTACCCCTTTGCAAATGCGCAATGCTAGCCCATGAAGATCGGCTAACATGGACGTGTAGTGTCTAAGCATAGTTAATAGTAAACCAAGATCACCCTAACGAATCGACATATTGTGCTACTCTGTAGCTTGTCTAAGGGTTAACTTTTTAATTAAAAAGTCTTAGTAGCATGCAGTAACATTCCTTGATAGATCTACCCCTTTGCAAATGCGCAATGCTAGCCCATGAAGATCGGCTAACATGGACGTGTAATGTCTAACCATAGTGAATAGTAAACCAAGATCACCCTAACGAATCGACATATCGTGCTACTCTGTAGCTTGTCTAAGGGTTAACTTTTTAATTAAAAAGTCTTAGTAGCATGCAGTAACATTCCTTGATAGATCTACCCCTTTGCAAATGCGCAATGCTAGCCCATGAAGATCGGCTAACATGGACGTGTAATGTCTAAGCATAGTGAATAGTAAACCAAGATCACCCTAACGAATCGACATATCGTGCTACTCTGTAGCTTGTCTAAGGGTTAACTTTTTAATTAAAAAAAGCTTAGTAGCATGCAGTAACATTCCTTGATAGATCTACCCCTTTGCAAATGCTCAATGCTAGCCCATGACGATCGGCTAACATGGACGTGTAATGTCTAACCATAGTGAATAGTAAACCGTGATCAGCGTAACAAATCGACGTATTCTGCTACTCTGTAGCTTGTCTAAGGGTTAACTTTTTAATTAAAAAAGTCTTAGTAGCATGCAGTAACATTCCTTGATAGATCTACCCCTTTGCAAATGCGCAATGCTAGCCCATGAAGATCGGCTAACATGGACGTGTAATGTCTAAGCATAGTGAATAGTAAACCAAGATCACCCTAACGAATCGACATATTGTGCTACTCTGTAGCTTGTCTAAGGGTTAACTTTTTAATTAAAAAAGTCTTAGTAGCATGCAGTAACATTCCTTGATAGATCTACCCCTTTGCAAATGCTTAATGCTAGCCCATGAAGATCGGCTAACATGGACGTGTAATGTCTAAGCATAGTGAATAGTAAACCGTGATCAGCGTAACGAATCGACATATTGTGCTACTCTGTAGCTTCTCTAAGGGTTAACTTTTTAATTAAAAAAATCTTAGTAGCATGCAGTAACATTCCTTGATAGATCTACACTTTTGCAAATGCGCAATGCTAGCCCATGACGATCGGCTAACATGGACGTGTAATGTCTAACCATACTGAATAGTAAACCAAGATCACCCTAACGAATCGACATATTGTGCTACTCTGTAGCTTGTCTAAGGGCTAACTTTTTAATTAAAAAAATCTTAGTAGCATGCAGTAACATTCCTTGATAGATCTACCCCTTTGCAAATGCGCAATGCTAGCCCATGAAGATCGGCTAACATGGACGTGTAATGTCTAACCATAGTGAATAGTAAACCGTGATCAGCGTAACAAATCGACATATTCTGCTACTCTGTAGCTTGTCTAAGGGTTAACTTTTTAATTAAAAAAATCTTAGTAGCATGCAGTAACATTCCTTGATAGATCTACCCCTTTGCAAATGCTCAATGCTAGCCCATGAAGATCGGCTAACATGGACGTGTAATGTCTAAGCATAGTGAATAGTAAACCAAGATCACCCTAACAAATCGACATATTCTGCTACTCCGTAGCTTGTCTAAGGGTTAACTTTTTAATTAAAAAAATTTTAGTAGCATGCAGTAACATTCCTTGATAGATCTACCCCTTTACAAACGCGCAATGCTAGCCCATGAAGATCGGCTAACATGGACGTGTAATGTCTAAACATAGTGAATAGTAAACCAAGATCACCCTAACGAATCGACATATTGTGCTACTCTGTAGCTTGTCTAAGGGTTAACTTTTTAATTAAAAAAATCTTAGTAGCATGCAGTAACATTCCTTGATAGATCTACCCCTTTGCAAATGCGCAATGCTAGCCCATGAAGATCGGCTAACATGGACGTGTAATGTCTAAGCATAGTGAATAGTAAACCAAGATCACCCTAACGAATCGACATATTGTGCTACTCTTCAGCTTGTCTAACGGTTAACTTTTTAATTAAAAAAGCTTAGTAGCATGCAGTAACATTCCTTGATAGATCCACCCCTTTGCAAATGCGCAATGCTAGCCCATGACGATCGGCTAACACGGACGTGTAATGTCTAACCATAGTGAATAGTAAACCAAGATCACCCTAACGAATCGACATATTGTGCTACTCTTCAGCTTGTCTAACGGTTAACTTTTTAATTAAAAAAGCTTAGTAGCATGCAGTAACATTCCTTGATAGATCCACCCCTTTGCAAATGCTCAATGCTAGCCCATGAAGATCGGCTAACATGGACGTGTAATGTCTAAGCATAGTGAATAGTAAACCAAGATCACCCTAACGAATCGACATATTGTGCTACTCTGTAGCTTGTTTAAGGGTTAACTTTTTAATTAAAAAAGTCTTAGTAGCATGCAGTAACATTCCTTGATAGATCTACCCCTTTGCAAATGCGCAATGCTAGCCCATGAACATCGGCTAACATGGACGTGTAATGTCTAAGCATAGTGAATAGTAAACCGTGATCAGCGTAACAAATCGACATATTCTGCTACTCCGTAGCTTGTCTAAGGGTTAACTTTTTAATTAAAAAAATCTTAGTAGCATGCAGTAACATTCCTTGATAGATCTATCCCTTTACAAACGCGCAATGCTAGCCCATGAAGATCGGCTAACATGGACGTGTAATGTCTAAACATAGTGAATAGTAAACCAAGATCACCCTAACGAATCGACATATTGTGCTACTCTGTAGCTTGTCTAAGGGTTAACTTTTTAATTAAAAAAATCTTAGTAGCATGCAGTAACATTCCTTGATAGATCTACCCCTTTGCAAATGCGCAATGCTAGCCCATGAAGATCGGCTAACATGGGCGTGTAATGTCTAAGCATAGTGAATAGTAAACCAAGATCACCCTAACGAATCGACATATTGTGCTACTCTTCAGCTTGTCTAACGGTTAACTTTTTAATTAAAAAAGCTTAGTAGCATGCAGTAACATTCCTTGATAGATCCACCCCTTTGCAAATGCGCAATGCTAGCCCATGACGATCGGCTAACACGGACGTGTAATGTCTAACCATAGTGAATAGTAAACCGTGCTCAGCGTAACAAATCGACATATTCTGCTACTCTGTAGCTTGTTTAAGGGTTAACTTTTTAATTAAAAAAATCTTAGTAGCATGCAGTAACATTCCTTGATAGATCCACCCCTTTGCAAATGCGCAATGCTAGCCCATGAAGATCGGCTAACATGGACGTGTAATGTCTAAGCATAGTGAATAGTAAACCAAGATCACCGTAACGAATCGACATATTGTGCTACTCTGTAGCTTGTTTAAGGGTTAACTTTTTAATTAAAAAAGTCTTAGTAGCATGCAGTAACATTCCTTGATAGATCTACCCCTTTGCAAATGCGCAATGCTAGCCCATGAAGATCGGCTAACATGGACGTGTAATGTCTAAGCATAGTGAATAGTAAACCAAGATCACCCTAACAAATCGACATATTGTGCTACTCTGTAGCTTGTCTAACGGTTAACTTTTTAACTAAAAAAAATCTTAGTAGCATGCAGTAACATTCCTTGATAGATCCACCCCTTTGCAAATGCGCAATGCTAGCCCATGAAGATCGGCTAACATGTACGTGTAATGTCTAACCATAGTGAATAGTAAACCGTGATCAGCGTAACAAATCGACATATTCTGCTACTCTGTAGCTTGTCTAAGGGTTAACTTTTTAATTAAAAAAATCTTAGTAGCATGCAGTAACATTCCTTGATAGATCTACCCCTTTGCAAATGCGCAATGCTAGCCCATGAAGATCGGCTAACATGGACGTGTAATGTCTAACCATAGTGAATAGTAAACCAAGATCACCCTAACGAATCGACATATCGTGCTACTCTGTAGCTTGTCTAAGGGTTAACTTTTTAATTAAAAAAATCTTAGTAGCATGCAGTAACATTCCTTGATAGATCTACCCCTTTGCAAATGCGCAATGCTAGCCCATGAAGATCGGCTAACATGCACGTGTAATGTCTAACCATAGTGAATAGTAAACCGTGATCAGCGTAACAAATCGACATATTCTGCTACTCTGTAGCTTGTCTAAGGGTTAACTTTTTAATTAAAAGAATCTTAGTAGCATGCAGTAACATTCCTTGATAGATCTACCCCTTTGCAAATGCGCAATGCTAGCCCTTGAAGATCGGCTAACATGGACGTGTAATGTCTAACCATAGTGAATAGTAAACCGTGATCAGCGTAACAAATCGACATATTCTGCTACTCTGTAGCTTGTCTAAGGGTTAACTTTTTAATTAAAAAAATCTTAGTAGCATGCAGTAACATTCCTTGATAGATCTACCCCTTTGCAAATGCGCAATGCTAGCCCATGAAGATCGGCTAACATGGACGTGTAATGTCTAACCATAGTGAATAGTAAACCAAGATCACCCTAACGAATCGACATATCGTGCTACTCTGTAGCTTGTCTAAGGGTTAACTTTTTAATTAAAAAAATCTTAGTAGCATGCAGTAACATTCCTTGATAGATCTACCCCTTTGCAAATGCGCAATGCTAGCCCATGAAGATCGGCTAACATGCACGTGTAATGTCTAACCATAGTGAATAGTAAACCGTGATCAGCGTAACAAATCGACATATTCTGCTACTCTGTAGCTTGTCTAAGGGTTAACTTTTTAATTAAAAGAATCTTAGTAGCATGCAGTAACATTCCTTGATAGATCTACCCCTTTGCAAATGCGCAATGCTAGCCCTTGAAGATCGGCTAACATGGACGTGTAATGTCTAACCATAGTGAATAGTAAACCAAGATCACCCTAACGAATCGACATATCGTGCTACTCTGTAGCTTGTCTAAGGGTTAACTTTTTAATTAAAAAAAGCTTAGTAGCATGCAGTAACATTCCTTGATAGATCTACCCCTTTGCAAATGCTCAATGCTAGCCCATGACGATCGGCTAACATGGACGTGTAATGTCTAACCATAGTGAATAGTAAACCGTGATCAGCGTAACAAATCGACGTATTCTGCTACTCTGTAGCTTGTCTAAGGGTTAACTTTTTAATTAAAAAAGTCTTAGTAGCATGCAGTAACATTCCTTGATAGATCTACCCCTTTGCAAATGCGCAATGCTAGCCCATGAAGATCGGCTAACATGGACGTGTAATGTCTAAGCATAGTGAATAGTAAACCAAGATCACCCTAACGAATCGACATATTGTGCTACTCTGTAGCTTGTCTAAGGGTTAACTTTTTAATTAAAAAAGTCTTAGTAGCATGCAGTAACATTCCTTGATAGATCTACCCCTTTGCAAATGCGCAATGCTAGCCCATGAAGATCGGCTAACATGGACGTGTAATGTCTAACCATAGTGAATAGTAAACCAAGATCACCCTAACGAATCGACATATCGTGCTACTCTGTAGCTTGTCTAAGGGTTAACTTTTTAATTAAAAAAGTCTTAGTAGCATGCAGTAACATTCCTTGATAGATCTACCCCTTTGCAAATGCGCAATGCTAGCCCATGAAGATCGGCTAACATCGACGTGTAGTATCTAAGCATAGTGAATAGTAAACCAAGATCACCCTAACGAATCGACATATTGTGCTACTCTGTAGCTTGTCTAAGGGTTAACTTTTTAATTAAAAAAATCTTAGTAGCATGCAGTAACATTCCTTGATAGATCCACCCCTTTGCAAATGCGCAATGCTAGCCCATGAAGATCGGCTAACATGGACGTGTAATGTCTAACCATACTGAATATTAAACCAAGATCACCCTAACGAATCGACATATTGTGCTACTCTGTAGCTTGTCTAAGGGTTAACTTTTTAATTAAAAAAGTCTTAGTAGCATGCAGTAACATTCCTTGATAGATCTACCCCTTTGCAAATGCGCAATGCTAGCCCATGAAGATCGGCTAACATGGACGTGTAATGTCTAACCATAGTGAATAGTAAACCAAGATCACCCTAACGAATCGACATATCGTGCTACAATGTAGCTTGTCTAAGGGTTAACTTTTTAATTAAAAAAGTCTTAGTAGCATGCAGTAACATTCCTTGATAGATCTACCCCTTTGCAAATGCGCAATGCTAGCCCATGAAGATCGGCTAACATCGACGTGTAATGTCTAAGCATAGTGAATAGTAAACCAAGATCACCCTCACGAATCGACATATTGTGCTACTCTGTAGCTTGTCTAAGGGTTAACTTTTTAATTAAAAAAATCTTAGTAGCATGCAGTAACATTCCTTGATAGATCCACCCCTTTGCAAATGCGCAATGCTAGCCCATGAAGATCGGCTAACATGGACGTGTAATGTCTAACCATACTGAATAGTAAACCAAGATCACCCTAACGAATCGACATATTGTGCTACTCTGTAGCTTGTCTAAGGGTTAACTTTTTAATTAAAAAAGTCTTAGTAGCATGCAGTAATATTCCTTGATAGATCTACCCCTTTGCAAATGCGCAATGCTAGCCCATGAAGATCGGCTAACATGGACGTGTAGTGTCTAACCATAGTGAATAGTAAACCAAGATCACCCTAACGAATCGACATATCGTGCTACTCTGTAGCTTGTCTAAGGGTTAACTTTTTGATTAAAAAAATCTTAGTAGCATGCAGTAACATTCCTTGATAGATCTACCCCTTTGCAAATGCTTAATGCTAGCCCATGAAGATCGGCTAACATGGACGTGTAATGTCTAAGCATAGTGAATAGTAAACCGTGATCAGCGTAACGAATCGACATATTGTGCTACTCTGTAGCTTCTCTAAGGGTTAACTTTTTAATTAAAAAAATCTTAGTAGCATGCAGTAACATTCCTTGATAGATCTACACTTTTGCAAATGCGCAATGCTAGCCCATGACGATCGGCTAACATGGACGTGTAATGTCTAACCATGCTGAATAGTAAACCAAGATCACCCTAACGAATCGACATATTGTGCTACTCTGTAGCTTGTCTAAGGGCTAACTTTTTAATTAAAAAAATCTTAGTAGCATGCAGTAACATTCCTTGATAGATCTACCCCTTTGCAAATGCGCAATGCTAGCCCATGAAGATCGGCTAACATGGACGTGTAATGTCTAACCATAGTGAATAGTAAACCGTGATCAGCGTAACAAATCGACATATTCTGCTACTCTGTAGCTTGTCTAAGGGTTAACTTTTTAATTAAAAAAATCTTAGTAGCATGCAGTAACATTCCTTGATAGATCTACCCCTTTGCAAATGCTCAATGCTAGCCCATGAAGATCGGCTAACATGGACGTGTAATGTCTAAGCATAGTGAATAGTAAACCAAGATCACCCTAACGAATCGACATATTGTGCTACTCTGTAGCTTGTTTAAGGGTTAACTTTTTAATTAAAAAAGTCTTAGTAGCATGCAGTAACATTCCTTGATAGATCTACCCCTTTGCAAATGCGCAATGCTAGCCCATGAACATCGGCTAACATGGACGTGTAATGTCTAAGCATAGTGAATAGTAAACCGTGATCAGCGTAACAAATCGACATATTCTGCTACTCCGTAGCTTGTCTAGGGGTTAACTTTTTAATTAAAAAAATCTTAGTAGCATGCAGTAACATTCCTTGATAGATCTACCCCTTTACAAACGCGCAATGCTAGCCCATGAAGATCGGCTAACATGGACGTGTAATGTCTAAAAATAGTGAATAGTAAACCAAGATCACCCTAACGAATCGACATATTGTGCTACTCTGTAGCTTGTCTAAGGGTTAACTTTTTAATTAAAAAAATCTTAGTAGCATGCAGTAACATTCCTTGATAGATCTACCCCTTTGCAAATGCGCAATGCTAGCCCATGAAGATCGGCTAACATGGACGTGTAATGTCTAAGCATAGTGAATAGTAAACCAAGATCACCCTAACGAATCGACATATTGTGCTACTCTTCAGCTTGTCTAACGGTTAACTTTTTAATTAAAAAAGCTTAGTAGCATGCAGTAACATTCCTTGATAGATCCACCCCTTTGCAAATGCGCAATGCTAGCCCATGACGATCGGCTAACACGGACGTGTAATGTCTAACCATAGTGAATAGTAAACCGTGATCAGCGTAACAAATCGACATATTCTGCTACTCTGTAGCTTGTTTAAGGGTTAACTTTTTAATTAAAAAAATCTTAGTAGCATGCAGTAACATTCCTTGATAGATCCACCCCTTTGCAAATGCGCAATGCTAGCCCATGAAGATCGGCTAACATGGACGTGTAATGTCTAAGCATAGTGAATAGTAAACCAAGATCACCCTAACGAATCGACATATTGTGCTACTCTGTAGCTTGTTTAAGGGTTAACTTTTTAATTAAAAAAGTCTTAGTAGCATGCAGTAACATTCCTTGATAGATCTACCCCTTTGCAAATGCGCAATGCTAGCCCATGAAGATCGGCTAACATGGACGTGTAATGTCTAAGCATAGTGAATAGTAAACCAAGATCACCCTAACAAATCGACATGTTGTGCTACTCTGTAGCTTGTCTAACGGTTAACTTTTTAACTAAAAAAAATCTTAGTAGCATGCAGTAACATTCCTTGATAGATCCACCCCTTTGCAAATGCGCAATGCTAGCCCATGAAGATCGGCTAACATGTACGTGTAATGTCTAACCATAGTGAATAGTAAACCGTGATCAGCGTAACAAATCGACATATTCTGCTACTCTGTAGCTTGTCTAAGGGTTAACTTTTTAATTAAAAAAATCTTAGTAGCATGCAGTAACATTCCTTGATAGATCTACCCCTTTGCAAATGCGCAATGCTAGCCCATGAAGATCGGCTAACATGGACGTGTAATGTCTAACCATAGTGAATAGTAAACCAAGATCACCCTAACGAATCGACATATCGTGCTACTCTGTAGCTTGTCTAAGGGTTAACTTTTTAATTAAAAAAATCTTAGTAG
Source organism: Mesoplodon mirus (assembly GCF_964341445.2). Classification (NCBI taxonomy): domain Eukaryota; kingdom Metazoa; phylum Chordata; class Mammalia; order Artiodactyla; family Ziphiidae; genus Mesoplodon; species Mesoplodon mirus. Next base: position 32,864 of record NW_028294349.1, on the reverse strand, counting down.
CATGCAGTAACATTCCTTGATAGATCTACCCCTTTGCAAATGCGCAATGCTAGCCCATGAAGATCGGCTAACATGCACGTGTAATGTCTAACCATAGTGAATAGTAAACCGTGATCAGCGTAACAAATCGACATATTCTGCTACTCTGTAGCTTGTCTAAGGGTTAACTTTTTAATTAAAAGAATCTTAGTAGCATGCAGTAACATTCCTTGATAGATCTACCCCTTTGCAAATGCGCAATGCTAGCCCTTGAAGATCGGCTAACATGGACGTGTAATGTCTAACCATAGTGAATAGTAAACCGTGATCAGCGTAACAAATCGACATATTCTGCTACTCTGTAGCTTGTCTAAGGGTTAACTTTTTAATTAAAAAAATCTTAGTAGCATGCAGTAACATTCCTTGATAGATCTACCCCTTTGCAAATGCGCAATGCTAGCCCATGAAGATCGGCTAACATGGACGTGTAATGTCTAACCATAGTGAATAGTAAACCAAGATCACCCTAACGAATCGACATATCGTGCTACTCTGTAGCTTGTCTAAGGGTTAACTTTTTAATTAAAAAAATCTTAGTAGCATGCAGTAACATTCCTTGATAGATCTACCCCTTTGCAAATGCGCAATGCTAGCCCATGAAGATCGGCTAACATGCACGTGTAATGTCTAACCATAGTGAATAGTAAACCGTGATCAGCGTAACAAATCGACATATTCTGCTACTCTGTAGCTTGTCTAAGGGTTAACTTTTTAATTAAAAGAATCTTAGTAGCATGCAGTAACATTCCTTGATAGATCTACCCCTTTGCAAATGCGCAATGCTAGCCCTTGAAGATCGGCTAACATGGACGTGTAATGTCTAACCATAGTGAATAGTAAACCAAGATCACCCTAACGAATCGACATATCGTGCTACTCTGTAGCTTGTCTAAGGGTTAACTTTTTAATTAAAAAAAGCTTAGTAGCATGCAGTAACATTCCTTGATAGATCTACCCCTTTGCAAATGCTCAATGCTAGCCCATGACGATCGGCTAACATGGACGTGTAATGTCTAACCATAGTGAATAGTAAACCGTGATCAGCGTAACAAATCGACGTATTCTGCTACTCTGTAGCTTGTCTAAGGGTTAACTTTTTAATTAAAAAAGTCTTAGTAGCATGCAGTAACTTTCCTTGATAGATCTACCCCTTTGCAAATGCGCAATGCTAGCCCATGAAGATCGGCTAACATGGACGTGTAATGTCTAAGCATAGTGAATAGTAAACCAAGATCACCCTAACGAATCGACATATTGTGCTACTCTGTAGCTTGTCTAAGGGTTAACTTTTTAATTAAAAAAGTCTTAGTAGCATGCAGTAACATTCCTTGATAGATCTACCCCTTTGCAAATGCGCAATGCTAGCCCATGAAGATCGGCTAACATGGACGTGTAATGTCTAACCATAGTGAATAGTAAACCAAGATCACCCTAACGAATCGACATATCGTGCTACTCTGTAGCTTGTCTAAGGGTTAACTTTTTAATTAAAAAAGTCTTAGTAGCATGCAGTAACATTCCTTGATAGATCTACCCCTTTGCAAATGCGCAATGCTAGCCCATGAAGATCGGCTAACATCGACGTGTAGTATCTAAGCATAGTGAATAGTAAACCAAGATCACCCTAACGAATCGACATATTGTGCTACTCTGTAGCTTGTCTAAGGGTTAACTTTTTAATTAAAAAAATCTTAGTAGCATGCAGTAACATTCCTTGATAGATCCACCCCTTTGCAAATGCGCAATGCTAGCCCATGAAGATCGGCTAACATGGACGTGTAATGTCTAACCATACTGAATATTAAACCAAGATCACCCTAACGAATCGACATATTGTGCTACTCTGTAGCTTGTCTAAGGGTTAACTTTTTAATTAAAAAAGTCTTAGTAGCATGCAGTAACATTCCTTGATAGATCTACCCCTTTGCAAATGCGCAATGCTAGCCCATGAAGATCGGCTAACATGGACGTGTAATGTCTAACCATAGTGAATAGTAAACCAAGATCACCCTAACGAATCGACATATCGTGCTACAATGTAGCTTGTCTAAGGGTTAACTTTTTAATTAAAAAAGTCTTAGTAGCATGCAGTAACATTCCTTGATAGATCTACCCCTTTGCAAATGCGCAATGCTAGCCCATGAAGATCGGCTAACATCGACGTGTAATGTCTAAGCATAGTGAATAGTAAACCAAGATCACCCTCACGAATCGACATATTGTGCTACTCTGTAGCTTGTCTAAGGGTTAACTTTTTAATTAAAAAAATCTTAGTAGCATGCAGTAACATTCCTTGATAGATCCACCCCTTTGCAAATGCGCAATGCTAGCCCATGAAGATCGGCTAACATGGACGTGTAATGTCTAACCATACTGAATAGTAAACAAAGATCACCCTAACGAATCGACATATTGTGCTACTCTGTAGCTTGTCTAAGGGTTAACTTTTTAATTAAAAAAGTCTTAGTAGCATGCAGTAATATTCCTTGATAGATCTACCCCTTTGCAAATGCGCAATGCTAGCCCATGAAGATCGGCTAACATGGACGTGTAGTGTCTAAGCATAGTTAATAGTAAACCAAGATCACCCTAACGAATCGACATATTGTGCTACTCTGTAGCTTGTCTAAGGGTTAACTTTTTAATTAAAAAGTCTTAGTAGCATGCAGTAACATTCCTTGATAGATCTACCCCTTTGCAAATGCGCAATGCTAGCCCATGAAGATCGGCTAACATGGACGTGTAATGTCTAACCATAGTGAACAGTAAACCAAGATCACCCTAACGAATCGACATATCGTGCTACTCTGTAGCTTGTCTAAGGGTTAACTTTTTAATTAAAAAAGTCTTAGTAGCATGCAGTAACATTCCTTGATAGATCTACCCCTTTGCAAATGCGCAATGCTAGCCCATGAAGATCGGCTAACATGGACGTGTAATGTCTAAGCATAGTGAATAGTAAACCAAGATCACCCTAACGAATCGACATATCGTGCTACTCTGTAGCTTGTCTAAGGGTTAACTTTTTAATTAAAAAAAGCTTAGTAGCATGCAGTAACATTCCTTGATAGATCTACCCCTTTGCAAATGCTCAATGCTAGCCCATGACGATCGGCTAACATGGACGTGTAATGTCTAACCATAGTGAATAGTAAACCGTGATCAGCGTAACAAATCGACGTATTCTGCTACTCTGTAGCTTGTCTAAGGGTTAACTTTTTAATTAAAAAAGTCTTAGTAGCATGCAGTAACATTCCTTGATAGATCTACCCCTTTGCAAATGCGCAATGCTAGCCCATGAAGATCGGCTAACATGGACGTGTAATGTCTAAGCATAGTGAATAGTAAACCAAGATCACCCTAACGAATCGACATATTGTGCTACTCTGTAGCTTGTCTAAGGGTTAACTTTTTAATTAAAAAAGTCTTAGTAGCATGCAGTAACATTCCTTGATAGATCTACCCCTTTGCAAATGCTTAATGCTAGCCCATGAAGATCGGCTAACATGGACGTGTAATGTCTAAGCATAGTGAATAGTAAACCGTGATCAGCGTAACGAATCGACATATTGTGCTACTCTGTAGCTTCTCTAAGGGTTAACTTTTTAATTAAAAAAATCTTAGTAGCATGCAGTAACATTCCTTGATAGATCTACACTTTTGCAAATGCGCAATGCTAGCCCATGACGATCGGCTAACATGGACGTGTAATGTCTAACCATACTGAATAGTAAACCAAGATCACCCTAACGAATCGACATATTGTGCTACTCTGTAGCTTGTCTAAGGGCTAACTTTTTAATTAAAAAAATCTTAGTAGCATGCAGTAACATTCCTTGATAGATCTACCCCTTTGCAAATGCGCAATGCTAGCCCATGAAGATCGGCTAACATGGACGTGTAATGTCTAAGCATAGTGAATAGTAAACCAAGATCACCCTAACGAATCGACATATTGTGCTACTCTTCAGCTTGTCTAACGGTTAACTTTTTAATTAAAAAAGCTTAGTAGCATGCAGTAACATTCCTTGATAGATCCACCCCTTTGCAAATGCGCAATGCTAGCCCATGACGATCGGCTAACACGGACGTGTAATGTCTAACCATAGTGAATAGTAAACCAAGATCACCCTAACGAATCGACATATTGTGCTACTCTTCAGCTTGTCTAACGGTTAACTTTTTAATTAAAAAAGCTTAGTAGCATGCAGTAACATTCCTTGATAGATCCACCCCTTTGCAAATGCTCAATGCTAGCCCATGAAGATCGGCTAACATGGACGTGTAATGTCTAAGCATAGTGAATAGTAAACCAAGATCACCCTAACGAATGACATATTGTGCTACTCTGTAGCTTGTTTAAGGGTTAACTTTTTAATTAAAAAAGTCTTAGTAGCATGCAGTAACATTCCTTGATAGATCTACCCCTTTGCAAATGCGCAATGCTAGCCCATGAACATCGGCTAACATGGACGTGTAATGTCTAAGCATAGTGAATAGTAAACCGTGATCAGCGTAACAAATCGACATATTCTGCTACTCCGTAGCTTGTCTTAAGGGTTAACTTTTTAATTAAAAAAATCTTAGTAGCATGCAGTAACATTCCTTGATAGATCTACCCCTTTACAAACGCGCAATGCTAGCCCATGAAGATCGGCTAACATGGACGTGTAATGTCTAAACATAGTGAATAGTAAACCAAGATCACCCTAACGAATCGACATATTGTGCTACTCTGTAGCTTGTCTAAGGGTTAACTTTTTAATTAAAAAAATCTTAGTAGCATGCAGTAACATTCCTTGATAGATCTACCCCTTTGCAAATGCGCAATGCTAGCCCATGAAGATCGGCTAACATGGGCGTGTAATGTCTAAGCATAGTGAATAGTAAACCAAGATCACCCTAACGAATCGACATATTGTGCTACTCTTCAGCTTGTCTAACGGTTAACTTTTTAATTAAAAAAGCTTAGTAGCATGCAGTAACATTCCTTGATAGATCCACCCCTTTGCAAATGCGCAATGCTAGCCCATGACGATCGGCTAACACGGACGTGTAATGTCTAACCATAGTGAATAGTAAACCGTGCTCAGCGTAACAAATCGACATATTCTGCTACTCTGTAGCTTGTTTAAGGGTTAACTTTTTAATTAAAAAAATCTTAGTAGCATGCAGTAACATTCCTTGATAGATCCACCCCTTTGCAAATGCGCAATGCTAGCCCATGAAGATCGGCTAACATGGACGTGTAATGTCTAAGCATAGTGAATAGTAAACCAAGATCACCGTAACGAATCGACATATTGTGCTACTCTGTAGCTTGTTTAAGGGTTAACTTTTTAATTAAAAAAGTCTTAGTAGCATGCAGTAACATTCCTTGATAGATCTACCCCTTTGCAAATGCGCAATGCTAGCCCATGAAGATCGGCTAACATGGACGTGTAATGTCTAAGCATAGTGAATAGTAAACCAAGATCACCCTAACAAATCGACATATTGTGCTACTCTGTAGCTTGTCTAACGGTTAACTTTTTAACTAAAAAAATCTTAGTAGCATGCAGTAACATTCCTTGATAGATCCACCCCTTTGCAAATGCGCAATGCTAGCCCATGAAGATCGGCTAACATGTATGTGTAATGTCTAACCATAGTGAATAGTAAACCGTGATCAGCGTAACAAATCGACATATTCTGCTACTCTGTAGCTTGTCTAAGGGTTAACTTTTTAATTAAAAAAAATCTTAGTAGCATGCAGTAACATTCCTTGATAGATCTACCCCTTTGCAAATGCGCAATGCTAGCCCATGAAGATCGGCTAACATGGACGTGTAATGTCTAACCATAGTGAATAGTAAACCAAGATCACCCTAACGAATCGACATATCGTGCTACTCTGTAGCTTGTCTAAGGGTTAACTTTTTAATTAAAAAAATCTTAGTAGCATGCAGTAACATTCCTTGATAGATCTACCCATTTGCAAATGCGCAATGCTAGCCCATGAAGATCGGCTAACATGCACGTGTAATGTCTAACCATAGTGAATAGTAAACCGTGATCAGCGTAACAAATCGACATATTCTGCTACTCTGTAGCTTGTCTAAGGGTTAACTTTTTAATTAAAAGAATCTTAGTAGCATGCAGTAACATTCCTTGATAGATCTACCCCTTTGCAAATGCGCAATGCTAGCCCTTGAAGATCGGCTAACATGGACGTGTAATGTCTAACCATAGTGAATAGTAAACCGTGATCAGCGTAACAAATCGACATATTCTGCTACTCTGTAGCTTGTCTAAGGGTTAACTTTTTAATTAAAAAAATCTTAGTAGCATGCAGTAACATTCCTTGATAGATCTACCCCTTTGCAAATGCGCAATGCTAGCCCATGAAGATCGGCTAACATGGACGTGTAATGTCTAACCATAGTGAATAGTAAACCAAGATCACCCTAACGAATCGACATATCGTGCTACTCTGTAGCTTGTCTAAGGGTTAACTTTTTAATTAAAAAAATCTTAGTAGCATGCAGTAACATTCCTTGATAGATCTACCCCTTTGCAAATGCGCAATGCTAGCCCATGAAGATCGGCTAACATGCACGTGTAATGTCTAACCATAGTGAATAGTAAACCGTGATCAGCGTAACAAATCGACATATTCTGCTACTCTGTAGCTTGTCTAAGGGTTAACTTTTTAATTAAAAGAATCTTAGTAGCATGCAGTAACATTCCTTGATAGATCTACCCCTTTGCAAATGCGCAATGCTAGCCCTTGAAGATCGGCTAACATGGACGTGTAATGTCTAACCATAGTGAATAGTAAACCAAGATCACCCTAACGAATCGACATATCGTGCTACTCTGTAGCTTGTCTAAGGGTTAACTTTTTAATTAAAAAAAGCTTAGTAGCATGCAGTAACATTCCTTGATAGATCTACCCCTTTGCAAATGCTCAATGCTAGCCCATGACGATCGGCTAACATGGACGTGTAATGTCTAACCATAGTGAATAGTAAACCGTGATCAGCGTAACAAATCGACGTATTCTGCTACTCTGTAGCTTGTCTAAGGGTTAACTTTTTAATTAAAAAAGTCTTAGTAGCATGCAGTAACATTCCTTGATAGATCTACCCCTTTGCAAATGCGCAATGCTAGCCCATGAAGATCGGCTAACATGGACGTGTAATGTCTAAGCATAGTGAATAGTAAACCAAGATCACCCTAACGAATCGACATATTGTGCTACTCTGTAGCTTGTCTAAGGGTTAACTTTAGTTAAAAAAGTCTTAGTAGCATGCAGTAACATTCCTTGATAGATCTACCCCTTTGCAAATGCGCAATGCTAGCCCATGAAGATCGGCTAACATGGACGTGTAATGTCTAACCATAGTGAATAGTAAACCAAGATCACCCTAACGAATCGACATATCGTGCTACTCTGTAGCTTGTCTAAGGGTTAACTTTTTAATTAAAAAAGTCTTAGTAGCATGCAGTAACATTCCTTGATAGATCTACCCCTTTGCAAATGCGCAATGCTAGCCCATGAAGATCGGCTAACATCGACGTGTAGTATCTAAGCATAGTGAATAGTAAACCAAGATCACCCTAACGAATCGACATATTGTGCTACTCTGTAGCTTGTCTAAGGGTTAACTTTTTAATTAAAAAAATCTTAGTAGCATGCAGTAACATTCCTTGATAGATCCACCCCTTTGCAAATGCGCAATGCTAGCCCATGAAGATCGGCTAACATGGACGTGTAATGTCTAACCATACTGAATATTAAACCAAGATCACCCTAACGAATCGACATATTGTGCTACTCTGTAGCTTGTCTAAGGGTTAACTTTTTAATTAAAAAAGTCTTAGTAGCATGCAGTAACATTCCTTGATAGATCTACCCCTTTGCAAATGCGCAATGCTAGCCCATGAAGATCGGCTAACATGGACGTGTAATGTCTAACCATAGTGAATAGTAAACCAAGATCACCCTAACGAATCGACATATCGTGCTACAATGTAGCTTGTCTAAGGGTTAACTTTTTAATTAAAAAAGTCTTAGTAGCATGCAGTAACATTCCTTGATATATCTACCCCTTTGCAAATGCGCAATGCTAGCCCATGAAGATCGGCTAACATCGACGTGTAATGTCTAAGCATAGTGAATAGTAAACCAAGATCACCCTCACGAATCGACATATTGTGCTACTCTGTAGCTTGTCTAAGGGTTAACTTTTTAATTAAAAAGTCTTAGTAGCATGCAGTAACATTCCTTGATAGATCTACCCCTTTGCAAATGCGCAATGCTAGCCCATGAAGATCGGCTAACATGGACGTGTAATGTCTAACCATAGTGAATAGTAAACCAAGATCACCCTAACGAATCGACATATCGTGCTACAATGTAGCTTGTCTAAGGGTTAACTTTTTAATTAAAAAAGTCTTAGTAGCATGCAGTAACATTCCTTGATATATCTACCCCTTTGCAAATGCGCAATGCTAGCCCATGAAGATCGGCTAACATCGACGTGTAATGTCTAAGCATAGTGAATAGTAAACCAAGATCACCCTCACGAATCGACATATTGTGCTACTCTGTAGCTTGTCTAAGGGTTAACTTTTTAATTAAAAAAGTCTTAGTAGCATGCAGTAACATTCCTTGATAGATCTACCCCTTTGCAAATGCGCAATGCTAGCCCATGAAGATCGGCTAACATGGACGTGTAATGTCTAACCATAGTGAATAGTAAACCAAGATCACCCTAACGAATCGACATATCGTGCTACAATGTAGCTTGTCTAAGGGTTAACTTTTTAATTAAAAAAGTCTTAGTAGCATGCAGTAACATTCCTTGATATATCTACCCCTTTGCAAATGCGCAATGCTAGCCCATGAAGATCGGCTAACATCGACGTGTAATGTCTAAGCATAGTGAATAGTAAACCAAGATCACCCTCACGAATCGACATATTGTGCTACTCTGTAGCTTGTCTAAGGGTTAACTTTTTAATTAAAAAAATCTTAGTAGCATGCAGTAACATTCCTTGATAGATCCACCCCTTTGCAAATGCGCAATGCTAGCCCATGAAGATCGGCTAACATGGACGTGTAATGTCTAACCATACTGAATAGTAAACCAAGATCACCCTAACGAATCGACATATTGTGCTACTCTGTAGCTTGTCTAAGGGTTAACTTTTTAATTAAAAAAGTCTTAGTAGCATGCAGTAATATTCCTTGATAGATCTACCCCTTTGCAAATGCGCAATGCTAGCCCATGAAGATCGGCTAACATGGACGTGTAGTGTCTAAGCATAGTTAATAGTAAACCAAGATCACCCTAACGAATCGACATATTGTGCTACTCTGTAGCTTGTCTAAGGGTTAACTTTTTAATTAAAAAGTCTTAGTAGCATGCAGTAACATTCCTTGATAGATCTACCCCTTTGCAAATGCGCAATGCTAGCCCATGAAGATCGGCTAACATGGACGTGTAATGTCTAACCATAGTGAATAGTAAACCGTGATCAGCGTAACAAATCGACATATCGTGCTACTCTGTAGCTTGTCTAAGGGTTAACTTTTTAATTAAAAAAGTCTTAGTAGCATGCAGTAACATTCCTTGATAGATCTACCCCTTTGCAAATGCGCAATGCTAGCCCATGAAGATCGGCTAACATGGACGTGTAATGTCTAAGCATAGTGAATAGTAAACCAAGATCACCCTAACGAATCGACATATTGTGCTACTCTGTAGCTTGTCTAAGGGTTAACTTTTTAATTAAAAAAGTCTTAGTAGCATGCAGTAACATTCCTTGATAGATCTACCCCTTTGCAAATGCGCAATGCTAGCCCATGAAGATCGGCTAACATGGACGTGTAATGTCTAACCATAGTGAATAGTAAACCAAGATCACCCTCACGAATCGACATATTGTGCTACTCTGTAGCTTGTCTAAGGGTTAACTTTTTAATTAAAAAAATCTTAGTAGCATGCAGTAACATTCCTTGATAGATCCACCCCTTTGCAAATGCGCAATGCTAGCCCATGAAGATCGGCTAACATGGACGTGTAATGTCTAACCATACTGAATAGTAAACCAAGATCACCCTAACGAATCGACATATTGTGCTACTCTGTAGCTTGTCTAAGGGTTAACTTTTAATTAAAAAAGTCTTAGTAGCATGCAGTAATATTCCTTGATAGATCTACCCCTTTGCAAATGCGCAATGCTAGCCCATGAAGATCGGCTAACATGGACGTGTAGTGTCTAAGCATAGTTAATAGTAAACCAAGATCACCCTAACGAATCGACATATTGTGCTACTCTGTAGCTTGTCTAAGGGTTAACTTTTTAATTAAAAAGTCTTAGTAGCATGCAGTAACATTCCTTGATAGATCTACCCCTTTGCAAATGCGCAATGCTAGCCCATGAAGATCGGCTAACATGGACGTGTAATGTCTAACCAAGTGAATTGTAAACCAAGATCACCCTAACGAATCGACATATCGTGCTACTCTGTAGCTTGTCTAAGGGTTAACTTTTTAATTAAAAAAGTCTTAGTAGCATGCAGTAACATTCCTTGATAGATCTACCCCTTTGCAAATGCGCAATGCTAGCCCATGAAGATCGGCTAACATCGACGTGTAATGTCTAAGCATAGTGAATAGTAAACCAAGATCACCCTAACGAATCGACATATCGTGCTACTCTGTAGCTTGTCTAAGGGTTAACTTTTTAATTAAAAAAGTGTTAGTAGCATGCAGTAACATTCCTTGATAGATCTACCCCTTTGCAAATGCGCAATGCTAGCCCATGAAGATCGGCTAACATGGACGTGTAATGTCTAACCATACTGAATAGTAAACCAAGATCACCCTAACGAATCGACATATTGTGCTACTCTGTAGCTTGTCTAAGGGTTAACTTTTTAATTAAAAAGTCTTAGTAGCATGCAGTAACATTCCTTGATAGATCTACCCCTTTGCAAATGCGCAATGCTAGCCCATGAAGATCGGCTAACATGGACGTGTAATGTCTAACCATAGTGAATAGTAAACCAAGATCACCCTAACGAATCGACATATCGTGCTACTCTGTAGCTTGTCTAAGGGTTAACTTTTTAATTAAAAAAGTCTTAGTAGCATGCAGTAACATTCCTTGATAGATCTACCCCTTTGCAAATGCGCAATGCTACCCCATGAAGATCGGCTAACATCGACGTGTAATGTCTAAGCATAGTGAATAGTAAACCAAGATCACCCTAACGAATCGACATATTGTGCTACTCTGTAGCTTGTCTAAGGGTTAACTTTTTAATTAAAAAAATCTTAGTAGCATGCAGTAACATTCCTTGATAGATCCACCCCTTTGCAAATGCGCAATGCTAGCCCATGAAGATCGGCTAACATGGACGTGTAATGTCTAACCATACTGAATAGTAAACCAAGATCACCCTAACGAATCGACATATTGTGCTACTCTGTAGCTTGTCTAAGGGTTAAATTTTTAATTAAAAAAGTCTTTGTAGCATGCAGTAACATTCCTTGATAGATCTACCCCTTTGCAAATGCGCAATGCTAGCCCATGAAGATCGGCTAACATGGACGTGTAATGTCTAACCATAGTGAATAGTAAACCAAGATCACCCTAACGAATCGACATATTGTGCTACTCTGTAGCTTGTCTAAGGGTTAACTTTTTAATTAAAAAGTCTTAGTAGCATGCAGTAACATTCCTTGATAGATCTACCCCTTTGCAAATGCGCAATGCTAGCCCATGAAGATCGGCTAACATGGACGTGTAATGTCTAACCATAGTGAATAGTAAACCAAGATCACCCTAACGAATCGACATATCGTGCTACTCTGTAGCTTGTCTAAGGGTTAACTTTTTAATTAAAAAAGTCTTAGTAGCATGCAGTAACATTCCTTGATAGATCTACCCCTTTGCAAATGCGCAATGCTACCCCATGAAGATCGGCTAACATCGACGTGTAATGTCTAAGCATAGTGAATAGTAAACCAAGATCACCCTAACGAATCGACATATTGTGCTACTCTGTGGCTTGTCTAAGGGTTAACTTTTTAATTAAAAAAATCTTAGTAGCATGCAGTAACATTCCTTGATAGATCCACCCCTTTGCAAATGCGCAATGCTAGCCCATGAAGATCGGCTAACATGGACGTGTAATGTCTAACCATACTGAATAGTAAACCAAGATCACCCTAACGAATCGACATATTGTGCTACTCTGTAGCTTGTCTAAGGGTTAACTTTTTAATTAAAAAAGTCTTAGTAGCATGCAGTAACATTCCTTGATAGATCTACCCCTTTGCAAATGCGCAATGCTAGCCCATGAAGATCGGCTAACATGGACGTGTAATGTCTAACCATACTGAATAGTAAACCAAGATCACCCTAACGAATCGACATATTGTGCTACTCTGTAGCTTGTCTAAGGGTTAACTTTTTAATTAAAAAAGTCTTAGTAGCATGCAGTAACATTCCTTGATAGATCTACCCCTTTGCAAATGCGCAATGCTAGCCCACGAAGATCGGCTAACATGGACGTGTAATGTCTAACCATAGTGAATAGTAAACCAAGATCACCCTAACGAATCGACATATTGTGCTACTCTGTAGCTTGTCTAAGGGTTAACTTTTTAATTAAAAAGTCTTAGTAGCATGCAGTAACATTCCTTGATAGATCTACCCCTTTGCAAATGCGCAATGCTAGCCCATGAAGATCGGCTAACATGGACGTGTAATGTCTAACCATAGTGAATAGTAAACCAAGATCACCCTAACGAATCGACATATCGTGCTACTCTGTAGCTTGTCTAAGGGTTAACTTTTTAATTAAAAAAGTCTTAGTAGCATGCAGTAACATTCCTTGATAGATCTACCCCTTTGCAAATGCGCAATGCTACCCCATGAAGATCGGCTAACACCGACGTGTAATGTCTAAGCATAGTGAATAGTAAACCAAGATCACCCTAACGAATCGACATATTGTGCTACTCTGTGGCTTGTCTAAGGGTTAACTTTTTAATTAAAAAAATCTTAGTAGCATGCAGTAACATTCCTTGATAGATCCACCCCTTTGCAAATGCGCAATGCTAGCCCATGAAGATCGGCTAACATGGACGTGTAATGTCTAACCATACTGAATAGTAAACCAAGATCACCCTAACGAATCGACATATTGTGCTACTCTGTAGCTTGTCTAAGGGTTAACTTTTTAATTAAAAAAGTCTTAGTAGCATGCAGTAACATTCCTTGATAGATCTACCCCTTTGCAAATGCGCAATGCTAGCCCATGAAGATCGGCTAACATGGACGTGTAATGTCTAACCATAGTGAATAGTAAACCAAGATCACCCTAACGAATCGACATATTGTGCTACTCTGTAGCTTGTCTAAGGGTTAACTTTTTAATTAAAAAAATCTTGGTAGCATGCAGTAACATTCCTTGATAGATCTACCCCTTTGCAAATGCGCAATGCTAGCCCATGAAGATCGGCTAACATGGACGTGTAATGTCTAAGCATAGTGAATAGTAAACCAAGATCACCCTAACGAATCGACATATTGTGCTACTCTGTAGCTTGTCTAAGGGTTAACTTTTTAATTAAAAAAATCTTAGTAGCATGCAGTAACATTCCTTGATAGATCCACCCCTTTGCAAATGCGCAATGCTAGCCCATGAAGATCGGCTAACATGGACGTGTAATGTCTAACCATACTGAATAGTAAACCAAGATCACCCTAACGAATCGACATATTGTGCTACTCTGTAGCTTGTCTAAGGGTTAAATTTTTAATTAAAAAAGTCTTTGTAGCATGCAGTAACATTCCTTGATAGATCTACCCCTTTGCAAATGCGCAATGCTAGCCCATGAAGATCGGCTAACATGGACGTGTAATGTCTAACCATAGTGAATAGTAAACCAAGATCACCCTAACGAATCGACATATTGTGCTACTCTGTAGCTTGTCTAAGGGTTAACTTTTTAATTAAAAAGTCTTAGTAGCATGCAGTAACATTCCTTGATAGATCTACCCCTTTGCAAATGCGCAATGCTAGCCCATGAAGATCGGCTAACATGGACGTGTAATGTCTAACCATAGTGAATAGTAAACCAAGATCACCCTAACGAATCGACATATCGTGCTACTCTGTAGCTTGTCTAAGGGTTAACTTTTTAATTAAAAAAGTCTTAGTAGCATGCAGTAACATTCCTTGATAGATCTACTCCTTTGCAAATGCGCAATGCTACCCCATGAAGATCGGCTAACATCGACGTGTAATGTCTAAGCATAGTGAATAGTAAACCAAGATCACCCTAACGAATCGACATATTGTGCTACTCTGTGGCTTGTCTAAGGGTTAACTTTTTAATTAAAAAAATCTTAGTAGCATGCAGTAACATTCCTTGATAGATCCACCCCTTTGCAAATGCGCAATGCTAGCCCATGAAGATCGGCTAACATGGACGTGTAATGTCTAACCATACTGAATAGTAAACCAAGATCACCCTAACGAATCGACATATTGTGCTACTCTGTAGCTTGTCTAAGGGTTAACTTTTTAATTAAAAAAGTCTTAGTAGCATGCAGTAACATTCCTTGATAGATCTACCCCTTTGCAAATGCGCAATGCTAGCCCATGAAGATCGGCTAACATGGACGTGTAATGTCTAACCATACTGAATAGTAAACCAAGATCACCCTAACGAATCGACATATTGTGCTACTCTGTAGCTTGTCTAAGGGTTAACTTTTTAATTAAAAAAGTCTTAGTAGCATGCAGTAACATTCCTTGATAGATCTACCCCTTTGCAAATGCGCAATGCTAGCCCACGAAGATCGGCTAACATGGACGTGTAATGTCTAACCATAGTGAATAGTAAACCAAGATCACCCTAACGAATCGACATATTGTGCTACTCTGTAGCTTGTCTAAGGGTTAACTTTTTAATTAAAAAGTCTTAGTAGCATGCAGTAACATTCCTTGATAGATCTACCCCTTTGCAAATGCGCAATGCTAGCCCATGAAGATCGGCTAACATGGACGTGTAATGTCTAACCATAGTGAATAGTAAACCAAGATCACCCTAACGAATCGACATATCGTGCTACTCTGTAGCTTGTCTAAGGGTTAACTTTTTAATTAAAAAAGTCTTAGTAGCATGCAGTAACATTCCTTGATAGATCTACCCCTTTGCAAATGCGCAATGCTACCCCATGAAGATCGGCTAACACCGACGTGTAATGTCTAAGCATAGTGAATAGTAAACCAAGATCACCCTAACGAATCGACATATTGTGCTACTCTGTGGCTTGTCTAAGGGTTAACTTTTTAATTAAAAAAATCTTAGTAGCATGCAGTAACATTCCTTGATAGATCCACCCCTTTGCAAATGCGCAATGCTAGCCCATGAAGATCGGCTAACATGGACGTGTAATGTCTAACCATACTGAATAGTAAACCAAGATCACCCTAACGAATCGACATATTGTGCTACTCTGTAGCTTGTCTAAGGGTTAACTTTTTAATTAAAAAAGTCTTAGTAGCATGCAGTAACATTCCTTGATAGATCTACCCCTTTGCAAATGCGCAATGCTAGCCCATGAAGATCGGCTAACATGGACGTGTAATGTCTAACCATAGTGAATAGTAAACCAAGATCACCCTAACGAATCGACATATTGTGCTACTCTGTAGCTTGTCTAAGGGTTAACTTTTTAATTAAAAAAATCTTGGTAGCATGCAGTAACATTCCTTGATAGATCTACCCCTTTGCAAATGCGCAATGCTACCCCATGAAGATCGGCTAACATCGACGTGTAATGTCTAAGCATAGTGAATAGTAAACCAAGATCACCCTAACGAATCGACATATTGTGCTACTCTGTGGCTTGTCTAAGGGTTAACTTTTTAATTAAAAAAATCTTAGTAGCATGCAGTAACATTCCTTGATAGATCTACCCCTTTGCAAATGCGCAATGCTACCCCATGAAGATCGGCTAACATCGACGTGTAATGTCTAAGCATAGTGAATAGTAAACCAAGATCACCCTAACGAATCGACATATTGTGCTACTCTGTGGCTTGTCTAAGGGTTAACTTTTTAATTAAAAAAATCTTAGTAGCATGCAGTAACATTCCTTGATAGATCCACCCCTTTGCAAATGCGCAATGCTAGCCCATGAAGATCGGCTAACATGGACGTGTAATGTCTAACCATACTGAATAGTAAACCAAGATCACCCTAACGAATCGACATATTGTGCTACTCTGTAGCTTGTCTAAGGGTTAACTTTTTAATTAAAAAAGTCTTAGTAGCATGCAGTAACATTCCTTGATAGATCTACCCCTTTGCAAATGCGCAATGCTAGCCCATGAAGATCGGCTAACATGGACGTGTAATGTCTAACCATACTGAATAGTAAACCAAGATCACCCTAACGAATCGACATATTGTGCTACTCTGTAGCTTGTCTAAGGGTTAACTTTTTAATTAAAAAAGTCTTAGTAGCATGCAGTAACATTCCTTGATAGATCTACCCCTTTGCAAATGCGCAATGCTAGCCCACGAAGATCGGCTAACATGGACGTGTAATGTCTAACCATAGTGAATAGTAAACCAAGATCACCCTAACGAATCGACATATTGTGCTACTCTGTAGCTTGTCTAAGGGTTAACTTTTTAATTAAAAAGTCTTAGTAGCATGCAGTAACATTCCTTGATAGATCTACCCCTTTGCAAATGCGCAATGCTAGCCCATGAAGATCGGCTAACATGGACGTGTAATGTCTAACCATAGTGAATAGTAAACCAAGATCACCCTAACGAATCGACATATCGTGCTACTCTGTAGCTTGTCTAAGGGTTAACTTTTTAATTAAAAAAGTCTTAGTAGCATGCAGTAACATTCCTTGATAGATCTACCCCTTTGCAAATGCGCAATGCTACCCCATGAAGATCGGCTAACACCGACGTGTAATGTCTAAGCATAGTGAATAGTAAACCAAGATCACCCTAACGAATCGACATATTGTGCTACTCTGTGGCTTGTCTAAGGGTTAACTTTTTAATTAAAAAAATCTTAGTAGCATGCAGTAACATTCCTTGATAGATCCACCCCTTTGCAAATGCGCAATGCTAGCCCATGAAGATCGGCTAACATGGACGTGTAATGTCTAACCATACTGAATAGTAAACCAAGATCACCCTAACGAATCGACATATTGTGCTACTCTGTAGCTTGTCTAAGGGTTAACTTTTTAATTAAAAAAGTCTTAGTAGCATGCAGTAACATTCCTTGATAGATCTACCCCTTTGCAAATGCGCAATGCTAGCCCATGAAGATCGGCTAACATGGACGTGTAATGTCTAACCATAGTGAATAGTAAACCAAGATCACCCTAACGAATCGACATATTGTGCTACTCTGTAGCTTGTCTAAGGGTTAACTTTTTAATTAAAAAAATCTTGGTAGCATGCAGTAACATTCCTTGATAGATCTACCCCTTTGCAAATGCGCAATGCTAGCCCATGAAGATCGGCTAACATGGACGTGTAATGTCTAAGCATAGTGAATAGTAAACCAAGATCACCCTAACGAATCGACATATTGTGCTACTCTGTAGCTTGTCTAAGGGTTAACTTTTTAATTAAAAAAATCTTAGTAGCATGCAGTAACATTCCTTGATAGATCCACCCCTTTGCAAATGCGCAATGCTAGCCCATGAAGATCGGCTAACATGGACGTGTAATGTCTAAGCATAGTGAATAGTAAACCAAGATCACCCTAACGAATCGACATATTGTGCTACTCTGTAGCTTGTCTAAAGGTTAACTTTTTAATTAAAAAAATCTTAGTAGCATGCAGTAACATTCCTTGATAGATCCACCCCTTTGCAAATGCGCAATGCTAGCCCATGAAGATCGGCTAACATGTATGTGTAATGTCTAACCATAGTGAATAGTAAACCGTGATCAGCGTAACAAATCGACATATTCTGCTACTCTGTAGCTTGTCTAAGAGTTAACTTTTTAATTAAAAAAATCTTAGTAGCATGCAGTAACATTCCTTGATAGATCCACCCCTTTGCAAATGCGCAATGCTAGCCCATGAAGATCGGCTAACATGGACGTGTAATGTCTAACCATAGTGAATAGTAAACCAAGATCACCCTAACGAATCGACATATTGTGCTACTCTGTAGCTTGTCTAAGGGTTAACTTTTTAATTAAAAAAATCTTAGTAGCATGCAGTAACATTCCTTGATAGATCCACCCCTTTGCAAATGCGCAATGCTAGCCCATGAAGATCGGCTAACATGGACGTGTAATGTCTAAGCATAGTGAATAGTAAACCAAGATCACCCTAACGAATCGACATATTGTGCTACTCTGTAGCTTGTCTAAAGGTTAACTTTTTAATTAAAAAAATCTTAGTAGCATGCAGTAACATTCCTTGATAGATCCACCCCTTTGCAAATGCGCAATGCTAGCCCATGAAGATCGGCTAACATGTATGTGTAATGTCTAACCATAGTGAATAGTAAACCGTGATCAGCGTAACAAATCGACATATTCTGCTACTCTGTAGCTTGTCTAAGGGTTAACTTTTTAATTAAAAAAATCTTAGTAGCATGCAGTAACATTCCTTGATAGATCCACCCCTTTGCAAATGCGCAATGCTAGCCCATGAAGATCGGCTAACATGGACGTGTAATGTCTAAGCATAGTGAATAGTAAACCAAGATCACCCTAACGAATCGACATATTGTGCTACTCTGTAGCTTGTCTAAGGGTTAACTTTTTATTTAAAAAAATCTTAGTAGCATGCAGTAACATTCCTTGATAGATCCACCCCTTTGCAAATGCGCAATGCTAGCCCATGGCGATCGGCTAACATGGATGTGTAATGTCTAACCATAGTGAATAGTAAACCGTGATCAGCGTAACAAATCGACATATTCTGCTACTCTGTAGCTTGTCTAAGGGTTAACTTTTTAATTAAAAAAGCTTAGTAGCATGCAGTAACATTCCTTGATAGATCTACCCCTTTGCAAATGCGCAATGCTAGCCCATGAAGATCGGCTAACATGGACGTGTAATGTCTAACCATACTGAATAGTAAACCAAGATCACCCTAACGAATCGACATATTGTGCTACTCTGTAGCTTGTCTAAGGGTTAACTTTTTAATTAAAAAAGTCTTAGTAGCATGCAGTAACATTCCTTGATAGATCTACCCCTTTGCAAATGCGCAATGCTAGCCCATGAAGATCGGCTAACATGGACGTGTAATGTCTAAGCATAGTGAATAGTAAAACAAGATCACCCTAACGAATCGACATATTGTGCTACTCTGTAGCTTGTCTAAGGGTTAACTTTTTAATTAAAAAAGTCTTAGTAGCATGCAGTAACATTCCTTGATAGATCTACCCCTTTGCAAATACGCAATGCTAGCCCATGAAGATCGGCTAACATGGACGTGTAATGTCTAACCATAGTGAATAGTAAACCAAGATCACCCTAACGAATCGACATATCGTGCTACTCTGTAGCTTGTCTAAGGGTTAACTTTTTAATTAAAAAAGTCTTAGTAGCATGCAGTAACATTCCTTGATAGATCTACCCCTTTGCAAATGCGCAATGCTAGCCCATGAAGATCGGCTAACATGGACGTGTAATGTCTAAGCATAGTGAATAGTAAACCAAGATCACCCTAACGAATCGACATATTGTGCTACTCTGTAGCTTGTCTAAGGGTTAAATTTTTAATTAAAAAAATCTTAGTAGCATGCAGTAACATTCCTTGATAGATCCACCCCTTTGCAAATGCGCAATGCTAGCCCATGAAGATCGGCTAACATGGACGTGTAATGTCTAAGCATAGTGAATAGTAAACCAAGATCACCCTAACGAATCGACATATTCTGCTACTCTGTAGCTTGTCTAAGGGTTAACTTTTTAATTAAAAAAGCTTAGTAGCATGCAGTAACATTCCTTGATAGATCTACCCCTTTGCAAATGCGCAATGCTAGCCCATGAAGATCGGCTAACATGGACGTGTAATGTCTAAGCATAGTGAATAGTAAACCAAGATCACCCTAACGAATCGACATATTGTGCTACTCTGTAGCTTGCTTAAGGGTTAACTTTTTAAATAAAAAAATCTTAGTAGCATGCAGTAACATTCCTTGATAGATTTACCCCTTTGCAAATGCGCAATGCTAGCCCATGAAGATCGGCTAACATGGACGTGTAATGTCTAACCATACTGAATAGTAAACCAAGATCACCCTAACCAATCGACATATTGTGCTACTCTGTAGCTTGTCTAAGGGTTAACTTTTTAATTAAAAAGTCTTAGTAGCATGCAGTAACATTCCTTGATAGATCTACCCCTTTGCAAATGCGCAATGCTAGCCCATGAAGATCGGCTAACATGGACGTGTAATGTCTAAGCATAGTGAATAGTAAACCAAGATCACCCTAACGAATCGACATATTGTGCTACTCTGTAGCTTGTCTAAGGGTTAACTTTTTAATTAAAAAAATCTTGGTAGCATGCAGTAACATTCCTTGATAGATCTACCCCTTTGCAAATGCGCAATGCTAGCCCATGAAGATCGGCTAACATGGACGTGTAATGTCTAAGCATAGTGAATAGTAAACCAAGATCACCCTAACGAATCGACATATTGTGCTACTCTGTAGCTTGTCTAAGGGTTAACTTTTTAATTAAAAAAATCTTAGTAGCATGCAGTAACATTCCTTGATAGATCCACCCCTTTGCAAATGCGCAATGCTAGCCCATGAAGATCGGCTAACATGGACGTGTAATGTCTAAGCATAGTGAATAGTAAACCAAGATCACCCTAACGAATCGACATATTGTGCTACTCTGTAGCTTGTCTAAAGGTTAACTTTTTAATTAAAAAATCTTAGTAGCATGCAGTAACATTCCTTGATAGATCCACCCCTTTGCAAATGCGCAATGCTAGCCCATGAAGATCGGCTAACATGTATGTGTAATGTCTAACCATAGTGAATAGTAAACCGTGATCAGCGTAACAAATCGACATATTCTGCTACTCTGTAGCTTGTCTAAGGGTTAACTTTTTAATTAAAAAAATCTTAGTAGCATGCAGTAACATTCCTTGATAGATCCACCCCTTTGCAAATGCGCAATGCTAGCCCATGAAGATCGGCTAACATGGACGTGTAATGTCTAAGCATAGTGAATAGTAAACCAAGATCACCCTAACGAATCGACATATTGTGCTACTCTGTAGCTTGTCTAAGGGTTAACTTTTTATTTAAAAAAATCTTAGTAGCATGCAGTAACATTCCTTGATAGATCCACCCCTTTGCAAATGCGCAATGCTAGCCCATGGCGATCGGCTAACATGGATGTGTAATGTCTAACCATAGTGAATAGTAAACCGTGATCAGCGTAACAAATCGACATATTCTGCTACTCTGTAGCTTGTCTAAGGGTTAACTTTTTAATTAAAAAAGCTTAGTAGCATGCAGTAACATTCCTTGATAGATCTACCCCTTTGCAAATGCGCAATGCTAGCCCATGAAGATCGGCTAACATGGACGTGTAATGTCTAACCATACTGAATAGTAAACCAAGATCACCCTAACGAATCGACATATTGTGCTACTCTGTAGCTTGTCTAAGGGTTAACTTTTTAATTAAAAAAGTCTTAGTAGCATGCAGTAACATTCCTTGATAGATCTACCCCTTTGCAAATGCGCAATGCTAGCCCATGAAGATCGGCTAACATGGACGTGTAATGTCTAAGCATAGTGAATAGTAAAACAAGATCACCCTAACGAATCGACATATTGTGCTACTCTGTAGCTTGTCTAAGGGTTAACTTTTTAATTAAAAAAGTCTTAGTAGCATGCAGTAACATTCCTTGATAGATCTACCCCTTTGCAAATACGCAATGCTAGCCCATGAAGATCGGCTAACATGGGACGTGTAATGTCTAACCATAGTGAATAGTAAACCAAGATCACCCTAACGAATCGACATATCGTGCTACTCTGTAGCTTGTCTAAGGGTTAACTTTTTAATTAAAAAAGTCTTAGTAGCATGCAGTAACATTCCTTGATAGATCTACCCCTTTGCAAATGCGCAATGCTAGCCCATGAAGATCGGCTAACATGGACGTGTAATGTCTAAGCATAAGTGAATAGTAAACCAAGATCACCCTAACGAATCGACATATTGTGCTACTCTGTAGCTTGTCTAAGGGTTAAATTTTAATTAAAAAAATCTTAGTAGCATGCAGTAACATTCCTTGATAGATCCACCCCTTTGCAAATGCGCAATGCTAGCCCATGAAGATCGGCTAACATGGACGTGTAATGTCTAAGCATAGTGAATAGTAAACCAAGATCACCCTAACGAATCGACATATTCTGCTACTCTGTAGCTTGTCTAAGGGTTAACTTTTTAATTAAAAAGCTTAGTAGCATGCAGTAACATTCCTTGATAGATCTACCCCTTTGCAAATGCGCAATGCTAGCCCATGAAGATCGGCTAACATGGACGTGTAATGTCTAAGCATAGTGAATAGTAAACCAAGATCACCCTAACGAATCGACATATTGTGCTACTCTGTAGCTTGCTTAAGGGTTAACTTTTTAAATAAAAAAATCTTAGTAGCATGCAGTAACATTCCTTGATAGATTTACCCCTTTGCAAATGCGCAATGCTAGCCCATGAAGATCGGCTAACATGGACGTGTAATGTCTAACCATACTGAATAGTAAACCAAGATCACCCTAACCAATCGACATATTGTGCTACTCTGTAGCTTGTCTAAGGGTTAACTTTTTAATTAAAAAAGTCTTAGTAGCATGCAGTAACATTCCTTGATAGATCTACCCCTTTGCAAATGCGCAATGCTAGCCCATGAAGATCGGCTAACATGGACGTGTAATGTCTAAGCATAGTGAATAGTAAACCAAGATAACCCTAACGAATCGACATATTGTGCTACTCTGTAGCTTGTTTAAGGGTTAACTTTTTAAATAAAAAAATCTTAGTAGCATGCAGTAACATTCCTTGATAGATTTACCCCTTTGCAAATGCGCAATGCTAGCCCATGAAGATCGGCTAACATGGACGTGTAATGTCTAACCATACTGAATAGTAAACCAAGATCACCCTAACGAATCGACATATTGTGCTACTCTGTAGCTTGTCTAAGGGTTAACTTTTTAATTAAAAAAGTCTTAGTAGCATGCAGTAACATTCCTTGATAGATCTACCCCTTTGCAAATGCGCAATGCTAGCCCATGAAGATCGGCTAACATGGACGTGTAATGTCTAACCATAGTGAATAGTAAACCAAGATCACCCTAACGAATCGACATATCGTGCTACTCTGTAGCTTGTCTAAGGGTTAACTTTTTAATTAAAAAAGTCTTAGTAGCATGCAGTAACATTCCTTGATAGATCTACCCCTTTGCAAATGCGCAATGCTAGCCCATGGCGATCGGCTAACATGGATGTGTAATGTCTAACCATAGTGAATAGTAAACCGTGATCAGCGTACAAATCGACATATTCTGCTACTCTGTAGCTTGTTTAAGGGTTAACTTTTTAATTAAAAAAGCTTAGTAGCATGCAGTAACATTCCTTGATAGATCTACCCCTTTGCAAATGCGCAATGCTAGCCCATGAAGATCGGCTAACATGGACGTGTAATGTCTAAGCATAGTGAATAGTAAACCAAGATCACCCTAACGAATCGACATATTGTGCTACTCTGTAGCTTGCTTAAGGGTTAACTTTTAAATAAAAAAATCTTAGTAGCATGCAGTAACATTCCTTGATAGATCTACCCCTTTGCAAATGCGCAATGCTAGCCCATGAAGATCGGCTAACATGGACGTGTAATGTCTAAGCATAGTGAATAGTAAACCAAGATCACCCTAACGAATCGACATATTGTGCTACTCTGTAGCTTGTCTAAGGGTTAACTTTTTAATTAAAAAAAATCTTAGTAGCATGCAGTAACATTCCTTGATAGATCCACCCCTTTGCAAATGCGCAATGCTAGCCCATGGCGATCGGCTAACATGGATGTGTAATGTCTAACCATAGTGAATAGTAAACCGTGATCAAGCGTAACAAATCGACATATTCTGCTACTCTGTAGCTTGTTTAAGGGTTAACTTTTTAATTAAAAAAGCTTAGTAGCATGCAGTAACATTCCTTGATAGATCTACCCTTTGCAAATGCGCAATGCTAGCCATGAAGATCGGCTAACATGGACGTGTAATGTCTAAGCATAGTGAATAGTAAACCAAGATCACCCTAACGAATCGACATATTGTGCTACTCTGTAGCTTGCTTAAGGGTTAACTTTTTAAATAAAAAAATCTTAGTAGCATGCAGTAACATTCCTTGATAGATTTACCCCTTTGCAAATGCGCAATGCTAGCCCATGAAGATCGGCTAACATGGACGTGTAATGTCTAACCATACTGAATAGTAAACCAAGATCACCCTAACGAATCGACATATTGTGCTACTCTGTAGCTTGTCTAAGGGTTAACTTTTTAATTAAAAAAGCTTAGTAGCATGCAGTAACATTCCTTGATAGATCTACCCCTTTGCAAATGCGCAATGCTAGCCCATGAAGATCGGCTAACATGGACGTGTAATGTCTAAGCATAGTGAATAGTAAACCAAGATCACCCTAACGAATCGACATATTGTGCTACTCTGTAGCTTGCTTAAGGGTTAACTTTTTAAATAAAAAAATCTTAGTAGCATGCAGTAACATTCCTTGATAGATTTACCCCTTTGCAAATGCGCAATGCTAGCCCATGAAGATCGGCTAACATGACGTGTAATGTCTAACCATACTGAATAGTAAACCAAGATCACCCTAACGAATCGACATATTGTGCTACTCTGTAGCTTGTTTAAGGGTTAACTTTTTGAATAAAAAAATCTTAGTAGCATGCAGTAACATTCCTTGATAGATTTACCCCTTTGCAAATGCGCAATGCTAGCCCATGGAGATCGGCTAACATGGACGTGTAATGTCTAAGCATAGTGAATAGTAAACCAAGATCACCCTAACGAATCGACATATTGTGCTACTCTGTAGCTTGTCTAAAGGTTAACTTTTTAATTAAAAAAAATCTTAGTAGCATGCAGTAACATTCCTTGATAGATCCACCCCTTTGCAAATGCGCAATGCTAGCCCATGAAGATCGGCTAACATGTATGTGTAATGTCTAACCATAGTGAATAGTAAACCGTGATCAGCGTAACAAATCGACATATTCTGCTACTCTGTAGCTTGTCTAAGGGTTAACTTTTTAATTAAAAAAATCTTAGTAGCATGCAGTAACATTCCTTGATAGATCCACCCCTTTGCAAATGCGCAATGCTAGCCCATGAAGATCGGCTAACATGGACGTGTAATGTCTAAGCATAGTGAATAGTAAACCAAGATCACCCTAACGAATCGACATATTGTGCTACTCTGTTAGCTTGTCTAAGGGTTAACTTTTTATTTAAAAAAATCTTAGTAGCATGCAGTAACATTCCTTGATAGATCCACCCCTTTGCAAATGCGCAATGCTAGCCCATGGCGATCGGCTAACATGGATGTGTAATGTCTAACCATAGTGAATAGTAAACCGTGATCAGCGTAACAAATCGACATATTCTGCTACTCTGTAGCTTGTCTAAGGGTTAACTTTTTAATTAAAAAGCTTAGTAGCATGCAGTAACATTCCTTGATAGATCTACCCCTTTGCAAATGCGCAATGCTAGCCCATGAAGATCGGCTAACATGGACGTGTAATGTCTAAGCATAGTGAATAGTAAACCAAGATCACCCTAACGAATCGACATATTGTGCTACTCTGTAGCTTGTTTAAGGGTTAACTTTTTAAATAAAAAAATCTTAGTAGCATGCAGTAACATTCCTTGATAGATTTACCCCTTTGCAAATGCGCAATGCTAGCCCATGAAGATCGGCTAACATGGACGTGTAATGTCTAACCATACTGAATAGTAAACCAAGATCACCCTAACGAATCGACATATTGTGCTACTCTGTAGCTTGTCTGAGGGTTAACTTTTTAATTAAAAAAGTCTTAGTAGCATGCAGTAACATTCCTTGATAGATCTACCCCTTTGCAAATGCGCAATGCTAGCCCATGAAGATCGGCTAACATGGACGTGTAATGTCTAAGCATAGTGAATAGTAAAACAAGATCACCCTAACGAATCGACATATTGTGCTACTCTGTAGCTTGTCTAAGGGTTAACTTCTTAATTAAAAAAGTCTTAGTAGCATGCAGTAACATTCCTTGATAGATCTACCCCTTTGCAAATACGCAATGCTAGCCCATGAAGATCGGCTAACATGGACGTGTAATGTCTAACCATAGTGAATAGTAAACCAAGATCACCCTAACGAATCGACATATCGTGCTACTCTGTAGCTTGTCTAAGGGTTAACTTTTTAATTAAAAAAGTCTTAGTAGCATGCAGTAACATTCCTTGATAGATCTACCCCTTTGCAAATGCGCAATGCTAGCCCATGAAGATCGGCTAACATGGACGTGTAATGTCTAAGCATAGTGAATAGTAAACCAAGATCACCCTAACGAATCGACATATTGTGCTACTCTGTAGCTTGTCTAAGGGTTAACTTTTTAATTAAAAAAATCTTAGTAGCATGCAGTAACATTCCTTGATAGATCCACCCCTTTGCAAATGCGCAATGCTAGCCCATGAAGATCGGCTAACATGGACGTGTAATGTCTAAGCATAGTGAATAGTAAACCAAGATCACCCTAACGAATCGACATATTCTGCTACTCTGTAGCTTGTCTAAGGGTTAACTTTTTAATTAAAAAAGCTTAGTAGCATGCAGTAACATTCCTTGATAGATCTACCCCTTTGCAAATGCGCAATGCTAGCCCATGAAGATCGGCTAACATGGACGTGTAATGTCTAAGCATAGTGAATAGTAAACCAAGATCACCCTAACGAATCGACATATTGTGCTACTCTGTAGCTTGTCTAAGGGTTAACTTTTTAATTAAAAAAGTCTTAGTAGCATGCAGTAACATTCCTTGATAGATCTACCCCTTTGCAAATACGCAATGCTAGCCCATGAAGATCGGCTAACATGGACGTGTAATGTCTAAGCATAGTGAATAGTAAACCAAGATCACCCTAACGAATCGACATATTGTGCTTCTCTGTAGCTTTGTCTAAGGGTTAACTTTTTAAATAAAAAAATCTTAGTAGCATGCAGTAACATTCCTTGATAGATTTACCCCTTTGCAAATGCGCAATGCTAGCCCATGAAGATCGGCTAACATGGACGTGTAATGTCTAAGCATAGTGAATAGTAAACCAAGATCACCCTAACGAATCGACATATTGTGCTACTCTGTAGCTTGTCTAAGGGTTAACTTTTTAAATAAAAAAATCTTAGTAGCATGCAGTAACATTCCTTGATAGATTTACCCCTTTGCAAATGCGCAATGCTAGCCCATGAAGATCGGCTAACATGGACGTGTAATGTCTAACCATACTGAATAGTAAACCAAGATCACCCTGACGAATCGACATATTGTGCTACTCTGTAGCTTGTCTAAGGGTTAACTTTTTAATTAAAAAAGTCTTAGTAGCATGCAGTAACATTCCTTGATAGATCTACCCCTTTGCAAATGCGCAATGCTAGCCCATGAAGATCGGCTAACATGGACGTGTAATGTCTAACCATAGTGAATAGTAAACCAAGATCACCCTAACGAATCGACATATCGTGCTACTCTGTAGCTTGTCTAAGGGTTAACTTTTTAATTAAAAAAGTCTTAGTAGCATGCAGTAACATTCCTTGATAGATCTACCCCTTTGCAAATGCGCAATGCTAGCCCATGAAGATCGGCTAACATGGACGTGTAATGTCTAAGCATAGTGAATAGTAAACCAAGATCACCCTAACGAATCGACATATTGTGCTACTCTGTAGCTTGTCTAAGGGTTAACTTTTTAATTAAAAAAATCTTAGTAGCATGCAGTAACATTCCTTGATAGATCCACCCCTTTGCAAATGCGCAATGCTAGCCCATGGCGATCGGCTAACATGGATGTGTAATGTCTAACCATAGTGAATAGTAAACCGTGATCAGCGTAACAAATCGACAATATTCTGCTACTCTGTAGCTTGTCTAAGGGTTAACTTTTTAATTAAAAAAGCTTAGTAGCACGCAGTAACATTCCTTGATAGATCTACCCCTTTGCAAATGCGCAATGCTAGCCCATGAAGATCGGCTAACATGGACGTGTAATGTCTAAGCATAGTGAATAGTAAACCAAGATCACCCTAACGAATCGACATATTGTGCTACTCTGTAGCTTGCTTAAGGGTTAACTTTTTAAATAAAAAAATCTTAGTAGCATGCAGTAACATTCCTTGATAGATTTACCCCTTTGCAAATGCGCAATGCTAGCCCATGAAGATCGGCTAACATGGACGTGTAATATCTAACCATACTGAATAGTAAACCAAGATCACCCTAACGAATCGACATATTGTGCTACTCTGTAGCTTGTCTAAGGGTTAACTTTTTAATTAAAAAAGTCTTAGTAGCATGCAGTAACATTCCTTGATAGATCTACCCCTTTGCAAATGCGCAATGCTAGCCCATGAAGATCGGCTAACATGGACGTATAATGTCTAACCATAGTGAATAGTAAACCAAGATCACCCTAACGAATCGACATATCGTGCTACTCTGTAGCTTGTCTAAGGGTTAACTTTTTAATTAAAAAAGTCTTAGTAGCATGCAGTAACATTCCTTGATAGATCTACCGCTTTGCAAATGCGCAATGCTAGCCCATGAAGATCGGCTAACATGGACGTGTAATGTCTAAGCATAGTGAATAGTAAACCAAGATCACCCTAACGGATCGACGTATTGTGCTACTCTGTAGCTTGTCTAAGGGTTAACTTCCTTAATTAAAAAAATCTTAGTAGCATGCAGTAACATTCCTTGATAGATCCACCCCTTTGCAAATGCGCAATGCTAGCCCATGGCGATCGGCTAACATGGATGTGTAATGTCTAACCATAGTGAATAGTAAACCAAGATCACCCTAACGAATCGACATATTGTGCTACTCTGTAGCTTGCTTAAGGGTTAACTTTTTAAATAAAAAAATCTTAGTAGCATGCAGTAACATTCCTTGATAGATTTACCCCTTTGCAAATGCGCAATGCTAGCCCATGAAGATCGGCTAACATGGACGTGTAATGTCTAACCATACTGAATAGTAAACCAAGATCACCCTAACGAATCGACATATTGTGCTACTCTGTAGCTTGTCTAAGGGTTAACTTTTTAATTAAAAAAGTCTTAGTAGCATGCAGTAACATTCCTTGATAGATCTACCCCTTTGCAAATGCGCAATGCTAGCCCATGAAGATCGGCTAACATGGACGTGTAATGTCTAAGCATAGTGAATAGTAAACCAAGATCACCCTAACGAATCGACATATTGTGCTACTCTGTAGCTTGTTTAAGGGTTAACTTTTTAAATAAAAAAATCTTAGTAGCATGTTGTAACATTCCTTGATAGATTTACCCCTTTGCAAATGCGCAATGCTAGCCCATGAAGATCGGCTAACATGGACGTGTAATGTCTAAGCATAGTGAATAGTAAACCAAGATCACCCTAACGAATCGACATATTGTGCTACTCTGTAGCTTGCTTAAGGGTTTAACTTTTTAAATAAAAAAATCTTAGTAGCATGCAGTAACATTCCTTGATAGATTTACCCCTTTGCAAATGCGCAATGCTAGCCCATGAAGATCGGCTAACATGGAGTGTAGTGTCTAACCATACTGAATAGTAAACCAAGATCACCCTAACGAATCGACATATTGTGCTACTCTGTAGCTTGTCTAAGGGTTAACTTTTTAATTAAAAAAGTCTTAGTAGCATGCAGTAACATTCCTTGATAGATCTACCCCTTTGCAAATGCGCAATGCTAGCCCATGAAGATCGGCTAACATGGACGTGTAATGCCTAAGCATAGTGAATAGTAAACCAAGATCACCCTAACGAATCGACGTATTGTGCTACTCTGTAGCTTGTCTAAGTGTTAACTTCTTAATTAAAAAAATCTTAGTAGCATGCAGTAACATTCCTTGATAGATCCACCCCTTTGCAAATGCGCAATGCTAGCCCATGGCGATCGGCTAACATGGATGTGTAGTGTCTAACCATAGTGAATAGTAAACCGTGATCAGCGTAACAAATCGACATATTCTGCTACTCTGTAGCTTGTCTAAGGGTTAACTTTTTAATTAAAAAAGCTTAGTAGCATGCAGTAACATTCCTTGATAGATCTACCCCTTTGCAAATGCGCAATGCTAGCCCATGAAGATCGGCTAACATGGACGTGTAATGTCTAAGCATAGTGAATAGTAAACCAAGATCACCCTAACGAATCGACATATTGTGCTACTCTGTAGCTTGCTTAAGGGTTAACTTTTTAAATAAAAAAATCTTAGTAGCATGCAGTAACATTCCTTGATAGATTTACCCCTTTGCAAATGCGCAATGCTAGCCCATGAAGATCGGCTAACATGGACGTGTAATGTCTAACCATACTGAATAGTAGACCAAGATCACCCTAACGAATCGACATATTGTGCTACTCTGTAGCTTGTCTAAGGGTTAACTTTTTAATTAAAAAAGTCTTAGTAGCATGCAGTAACATTCCTTGATAGATCTACCCCTTTGC
This sequence comes from Mesoplodon mirus, assembly GCF_964341445.2. NCBI lineage: Eukaryota > Metazoa > Chordata > Mammalia > Artiodactyla > Ziphiidae > Mesoplodon > Mesoplodon mirus. The sequence goes on along the minus strand of NW_028294349.1, from coordinate 1,975 downwards.
AAATGCGCAATGCTAGCCCATGAAGATCGGCTAACATGGACGTGTAATGTCTAAGCATAGTGAATAGTAAACCAAGATCACCCTAACGAATCGACATATTGTGCTACTCTGTAGCTTGTTTAAGGGTTAACTTTTAAATAAAAAAATCTTAGTAGCATGCAGTAACATTCCTTGATAGATTTACCCCTTTGCAAATGCGCAATGCTAGCCCATGAAGATCGGCTAACATGGACGTGTAATGTCTAACCATACTGAATAGTAAACCAAGATCACCCTAACGAATCGACATATTGTGCTACTCTGTAGCTTGTCTAAGGGTTAACTTTTTAATTAAAAAAGTCTTAGTAGCATGCAGTAACATTCCTTGATAGATCTACCCCTTTGCAAATGCGCAATGCTAGCCCATGAAGATCGGCTAACATGGACGTGTAATGTCTAACCATAGTGAATAGTAAACCAAGATCACCCTAACGAATCGACATATCGTGCTACTCTGTAGCTTGTCTAAGGGTTAACTTTTTAATTAAAAAAGTCTTAGTAGCATGCAGTAACATTCCTTGATAGATCTACCCCTTTGCAAATGCGCAATGCTAGCCCATGAAGATCGGCTAACATGGACGTGTAATGTCTAAGCATAGTGAATAGTAAACCAAGATCACCCTAACGAATCGACATATTGTGCTACTCTGTAGCTTGTCTAAGGGTTAACTTTTTAATTAAAAAAATCTTAGTAGCATGCAGTAACATTCCTTGATAGATCCACCCCTTTGCAAATGCGCAATGCTAGCCCATGGCGATCGGCTAACATGGATGTGTAATGTCTAACCATAGTGAATAGTAAACCGTGATCAGCGTAACAAATCGACATATTCTGCTACTCTGTAGCTTGTCTAAGGGTTAACTTTTTAATTAAAAAAGCTTAGTAGCATGCAGTAACATTCCTTGATAGATCTACCCCTTTGCAAATGCGCAATGCTAGCCCATGAAGATCGGCTAACATGGACGTGTAATGTCTAAGCATAGTGAATAGTAAACCAAGATCACCCTTACGAATCGACATATTGTGCTACTCTGTAGCTTGCTTAAGGGTTAACTTTTTAAATAAAAAAATCTTAGTAGCATGCAGTAACATTCCTTGATAGATTTACCCCTTTGCAAATGCGCAATGCTAGCCCATGAAGATCGGCTAACATGGACGTGTAATGTCTAACCATACTGAATAGTAAACCAAGATCACCCTAACGAATCGACATATTGTGCTACTCTGTAGCTTGTCTAAGGGTTAACTTTTTAATTAAAAAAGTCTTAGTAGCATGCAGTAACATTCCTTGATAGATCTACCCCTTTGCAAATGCGCAATGCTAGCCCATGAAGATCGGCTAACATGGACGTGTAATGTCTAAGCATAGTGAATAGTAAACCAAGATCACCCTAACGAATCGACATATTGTGCTACTCTGTAGCTTGTCTAAGGGTTAACTTTTTAATTAAAAAAGTCTTAGTAGCATGCAGTAACATTCCTTGATAGATCTACCCCTTTGCAAATGCGCAATGCTAGCCCATGAAGATCGGCTAACATGGACGTGTAATATCTAACCATAGTGAATAGTAAACCAAGATCACCCTAACGAATCGACATATCGTGCTACTCTGTAGCTTGTCTAAGGGTTAACTTTTTAATTAAAAAAGTCTTAGTAGCATGCAGTAACATTCCTTGATAGATCTACCCCTTTGCAAATGCGCAATGCTAGCCCATGAAGATCGGCTAACATCGACGTTTAATGTCTAAGCATAGTGAATAGTAAACCAAGATCACCCTAACGAATCGACATATTGTGCTACTCTGTAGCTTGTCTAAGGGTTAACTTTTTAATTAAAAAAATCTTAGTAGCATGCAGTAACATTCCTTGATAGATCCACCCCTTTGCAAATGCGCAATGCTAGCCCATGAAGATCGGCTAACATGGACGTGTAA
>NW_028294350.1:0-53000 GCF_964341445.2 Mesoplodon mirus | reverse complement strand
CATCTAGGGTATTGTGCACAGGAGAGTTTGTTTTCTTTTGCATATTGACCTATGATGGACAGAACCTGTGGGTCAAAACTCTCATGGGCCCTTGAAACTTGAGACCAAGTTCTTCTAGAAAGGGTGAGGTGGTGGATGAGAAGTGAACTGTCTCCCTCTGCACTTTCAGGACTTGTGGCTTCACCTCATGTTTTGTCCTCACTGTTAGTTCCTCTTGTAAAGGACAGTCCCAGAGATGGATGAGTCACAGAACATGTGCTCTGGGATCACTGCATGAGCTCCTTGAGCTCATCTCAGCCTCTCCATTTCCCCAAGGCTGATGTGCTGACATGCTTCCATTTGAGAGGGGTCCACGTCCAGCTGCCCCTAAAGACCCTTCATGGTCGGCAGGAATTCTAGGGGGCTGTGTGAAGGGGTTGCTGGGCTTCTTCACACACTTGCTTTCACAGCCCTGCTAACTTGGTCTCCTGGGGTTGACCAGGCCCAGGACAGAGACTCAGGGCAGCAGGACCCAGGGTCACTGCTCTTCTTACAACCCAGTGCTCCGTCCAGACAGCCCTGCCCATGCTCCCCACACCCCAGTCCTGCCTACCCTCTGACCTTTCCTCAGGCCTGCCTTGGTCTTATCCTTCCCAGTTCTTCCAAGGCTGTGGTAAACCCTGGCAGGTGCTGTGTGTTTATGAGGCTTCCTCTGCTGTAGAATTTTGTTTCACTATTCCAGAATAAGGGAAATGGGACAAGTTACTTTTAACTCTAATATTGCTTTCATCCGCTCTAAGGGGCTAAGAGACTTACGGAGTTGTTTTGAAGTACCTAAGGTTAGCTCAGGCACAGGACCCTTACTTGTTTTGTGAAGTTGGTTGCATGTTCTTCCCTCAACACAGCTGTTGCCCAGATTTGGTTAATATTCCTTTTCCTCAGAAGGAGATGGTGCAGAGATAAATGTTCCAAGCTCTTGACCTCATAAGTGGAAAAGCCAAACTGAGAACCCAGGGGTGTGTCCCAATATGGATGCTCTGGATCCCTGACCTGCACTTACCACTCAGCCAAGGGATCCTCAGTCATGGAGCAAGGGAGTCCCTGCATCCGTATCCTTGGCTGGAAGTCCTAGCATCTCCAAAGGTCCAGACCATGCCCATCAGGTGGCCTTAGTGGTCACAGAATCCAGGGCAGCTATGGGTGGTCTTATCAGTTGACTTTGGCACAGTCATTAATGTGAAATTTACCTCAGGAGCTGCATTCTCCTGGTCAGCTCACAGATTCTGAGAGGTGTGAGACCCCATGTATACAGTACAGGTCATATCTGTCAGTGCTGTTGTCATTGCTTAAACAAGGCCAAAAGCAGATAAGAATCAGGGAGCTATTTTATTGTATTGGATAACATTACCATAAGCCATAGCATTGGTCAATTCCTGTAGCCCACACCCAAGGACTCAAAGTGGAACCTGACTGTTAGCCTGTACACTTCTCCTGCACAGCTGGGTTAGAGACAGGCTGTGCTCAGTCCGGGCTCCCTCTTCATAACAAAGTGTCCCACTTATGGAACAGCTCCCTAGAGTATGGACAGCCCCTGACTCAGTGGGCATACATACATTGTATAGAAAACAAAGACTGGGAGAAAAATATGATACGGTTGATAGTGGCTGTATCTAAATGGTAGGATTTCAGTTTTGTCAAATCTTGTGTATTTGATTTTCTTTAAGACAAGTGATTAGTGAATAAATATAGCATATTTTGTCTAGGATTGAATTCAGTCCTTTAATGGAGGTTGCTTTTAATCAGGTATAAAATATCATACAACAGAAGACATGATAAATGCAGTAGCTGGACTTGTGGATGCTGGGGAAAGAGTGATCTGGGAAAAATCAAGAGACAGTGGCAGTTTAGCAGAAGCTCAAATCATGGGTCATGTGTCCCTGTCATTGAAACAGAGCATGCATTTTAGTGTTTACCATTTTTTAGATCGACCCTTCCCTTCTGATTAGGCTCCCCTTAGCTAGAAAGCCAAAGCTCTGTTTTCAATTCCTTCCTCTTGTCCTTTGCCTTCCTTCATCCCCCAAAGAGGATGGCCCAACACCAGCTCAGCCCACACTTACTAACCTCCCACATCCATACACACCACCCCATGTCCTCATCGAGAAGAAAGCCCCTGAGTAATTCCTGAGCAGCATCACCAGTGTCCTGACAGTTACTCTGTGTCCCTCCAGCTCTCCCTGAGGATGTGGCCGTTGACCTGCACCGTGATAGGACAGAAGAAAAGCCTCCATGGATCATCAAGGTAAGCTGGATTGTTTCTGGTCTGAGATAGAAATATTGCTTTATTTCTCTTTCAATAGATTTAAGTTATGAATATTTGAGGGTATTCTTTCCAGATACATACAATTCCCTTGGTTGGGAGAATGTGGAGTGAGAGTCTATTACCAACTCCTGGTGCCTGATTCCACAGGACATTACAATTGACAGCATCCATTACAGCCTGTAGAGTACGGAGCTCTCTCTCCTGCAGCGATTTTTCCTCTAGGAAAAGAATTCTGTAATTTCCAACCTAAATGGACTTGGAAGTTCCATCCTCCCAGCAAAGTTCTTGCCTTTCAGCCTGAGTAGGTTTGTTCTGATAACCCTTGCTGGGTTCCCTGGACCACTGTTTCTTATGAGGTTTTCTACTGTCAGCAAATGAACAAAAGACCTGAGCATCACTGTGATCTTATCCTCATAGTGTTTTCTCTTCTGTAATTGCAGGTGGCCTTCACAGAACGTCTAAACAGTATGTATTCTGGAATCAGTCACTTGGGGAGGAAGAACTTTGAAGATGAGAAAGTGGGACATTCTTGCTGGGTTTAGTGTAGAGGGCAAACTGATTCCAAATTTGTGCTGGGAATGAGAGTAGGGGCCCTGGTGATAGAAAGTGATTTACAAGTAATGTGACCAATTACTATAGTCCCAGGAAGAACCTGTATTACGGTTAGGTGGTGTAGGTTTGTGTGCATGAGACTGGGTGTGTCTGTATGTGAAATGAGTGGTATGATTCTGTGTGTGTATTTGAACATTTTGTGTTGTGTTTGCCTTGATTTATGTTCCCCTAAACATCACTGTTACTGGTGCCAACTTTCTAAAAAATATTACCATCAACGCTGCATCATGAATGTGTATGGATATAAAAGTAAATAAACTGTACACTTTCAGGGTGTGCATTGATTTTATACCAAGTGAGCCTCATTTAACCTGGAAAACAAATCCTATCACCACCCAGGCAAATGTTTACTGGATTCTTTTTTTTTTTTTCTTTTGGCTGTGTTGGATCTTCGTTGCAGTGCGCAGGCTTCTCATTTCGGTGGCTACTGTTGTTCCAGAGCACGGGCTCTAGGTGCATGGGCTTCAAAAGTTGTGGCACGTGGGCTCAGTAGTTGTGACTTGCGGGGTCTAGAGCACAGGCTCAGTAGTTGTGGTGCACGGATTTAGTTGCTCCATGGCTGGATTCTTAGTGAACAACACTGGGTTTCAGCATCCCTACTACTTGGTCAATTATAACTTCATTTAATAAGAAATCTCATCTCTTTGTAGGTCTCATAGCATTCTGAATGGTTATGATACATCTCTCTGCCACTTCCCTCATTCTAACTGTTTCCTATTAGAGCCTCGGGATGAGTCCTCCCCCCTTACCTGAAGCACCTGGTGCTAGGCAGGCCTCCTTCTTTCTGCAGGGAGCCCATGCTTGTACCCACATGCCACACCCAGTTCTGGAGGAGTCCGAGAAAGAAGGAGCCTCCAGGAGTAGATGGAGGAAATTCACTCCACCTTTCTCCTTTGAGGCTAATATTCACTATCGGATTCTGTGCTAAGGAAACGAAATGTCCTTCTCCAGTAGAAAGTCTGTCTTCCATCACTTGTGCCAGCCCTGTTTCTGTGTGCTGGGCAAGAAACACTGCATACCGTGAAGACAGAACCAAGAGATCTACCCCAGGGCTTGAGCTCAGGGTGGGCACTGGCTCCCTTCCCAGGAGGGCGGACAGGAGGTTGTGCTTTGCAAGGTGGGACAGAGAAACCAAGCAGTGTGACAAGAGCATCTCCACTCATGTTGCTGGGCAAACTGCCAGATGAAGTAGGTTTTTGGTATTTTCTGAAGGCTTTTGCAAGCAAACAAGTCTGGGAGTAAAGTCAATTAAAACATGGAAAGTTATACTTAAAAATTTTTTTTCCACAGTGAGTCCTTTGAGAAATACATACTTTAATAGAATATGATTGCCTTATATGTGTCAATATTTTCCCCACCAAAGAAAAAACTGAAAATGCTTGATTGTAAAATGTCACTTGTTTACCCAAGAGACTGTGTATGAGTAAAGTTGTTCTAGAAATCCTCAATCCCTAGGTGGTAGTTTCCTGATGGTGCTGAGGGGAACCCTGGTGTGTGATTCAGTGCCTGCTACTCACAGGGAGGCTCTTAAGAACTCAGAGACCCGCCCAGTGGACCCCACGTGTGAGGACAGGATTGACACCTCGCGCTGGACTTGAAGAGGGAAATGCTTTAGAGAAGTGGAAGGAGATACATTAAGGACACCTGAGCCATGGGGAGTCAGGTGTGGTTGGTTTAGAGATCAAGGAAAAGTGTACACCTGAGCACAGCCTGGGCCACACTTAGGTTGCTATTGGCACTTCTGGTTGAATGGGGAAGAGAAAGGACATCCCCCTCTTGCTGGAGTGAACTCTGGAGAGATGTCTTCTTTAAAGCCTGGGGAGAGGAGCTTCTCTCCCATTATCTCCTGATACCTGTGTACATTCAAGACCCTTCCTGCTTTCTTCTTTCCCTCTGTTGACTCCCTTTCCTTACTTTTCTTCTTTTTTCCCCCTTTTCCACTTTGTATTTATTTTACATATGTGTATTTTATTGTTGTAAAAGTACACATACGATGAAATCCAGCAACTTAACAAGTTTTGAAATGTCCAGGCCGTCCTGTTGACTATATGCACCTTGTTGTACAGCATGTGTCTAGAACTTTTCCATTTTGAAATAACACATTCTAACCATTGAACAGAGACTTCCCATGTCAACCTCCTGCCAGCTCTTGGAACCCCCCTTCTACTCTCTGCTTCTCGGAGTTTTCTTTCAGTTTTTGACCTTCTGTGACTGGCTTATTTCACTCTTACAAATGTCCTCCAAGTTCTTCCGTGTTGCTGCAAATGGCAGGATTTCCTTCTTTTTCAAAGACTGAATGACATTCCACTGTATGTGGACACCACATTTTCTTTATTAATTCATCTTCCCATGGACACTAGGCAGTTTTCCTATGTTGTGTATTGTGTATAATGCTGCAATGGACATGAGATTGTAGATATCTCTTGGACACTCTTGTTTTATCTCCTTGGTATATAAACCTAAATGAGTGACTGCTGGATTTTATGATAGTTCTCTTAATAATTTTTGGGGGAACTCCATTCTGCTTTCCATAATGGCTACACCATTTTACATTACTACAGGGTACAAAACAGGGTACAGATGTTCCACTTCTTCACATCTTTGCCAGCATCCATTAATTTTATTTTTTTCTTTTTTTTTTTTTTTTTTTTTTTTTTTTTTTTTGCAGTACACGGTCTTCACATTGGTGTGGACTCGCCCGTTGTGGAGCTCAGGCTCCAAACGCACAGGCTCAGCGGCCATGGCTCATGGGCCCAGCCGCTCAGCGGCATGTGGGATCCTCCCAGACCGGGGCACGATCACGTGTCCCCTGCATCGGCAGGCGGACTCTCAACCACTGTGCCACCAGGGAGGCCCTAATTGTCTTTTGATAATACACATCTTAACAGGTTTGAGTGATATCTCCTTGTGGCTTGATTTCCATTTCCCTGATGCTTAGCGATGTAGAGCAAATTTTCATCTGTAGATTGACCACTTGTATGTCTTTATGGAGAAATGTCTAGTGAAGCTTTTTACCCATTTTAAAACTCAGTTATTTGCCCGCTCTTTTTCTGAAATTGACTTGTAGTAGTTTCTTATATATTCTGGATATTGGTCTCTTATTCAGGTACAAGGTTTACACATATTTCCTCCCATCCTATAGGTTGCCTTTTCATTCTGTTGATTGTTGAAGAGATTATCCTCTCTTCACTTGGTAATCTTAGAACCTTGGCCAAGATCAGTTGGCCCTATATATGTGCGTTTATTTGAGGTCTCTCTATTATATTTCATTGGTCTATCTCACTGTCTTGATGCCAGTAGCAGACTGTTTTGACTACTGTGGCATTGTTATGTGTTTTGAGTTCAGGAAGTGTTAATCTCCATCATTGCTCTTTGCTCTCAAGATTGTTTTATCTACTTGGGGGGGTTCCATATGTATTTTAGAATTCTGTCCACTTCTATAATAATGACATGGAATTTTGTGGGTTGTTGCAATATATGTGTACATCCCTTAATGTAGTATAGAAAGGGCAACAGTATTTAATAATCCAGTCTATGTACGTGGTATGTCATTCCAATTACTTGTCTCTTCTTTAATTTCATTCTGCAATGTCCTGTAGTTTTCAGTATACAAATTTTTCACCTCCTACGAGGCCTTTTCCACTGCCTTCCTCAGGTCTTCTAGAGTCACGATTGAGGATGGACTCATGGAGAGAGTGAAATCCATCCCTCCCCTCTGCACCTACTCTCTGATTATGTCTAATACAGGTGTACTGGGCCATGCCCTTCACCTCTGTCTACAAGTGGGCCCCTTGCTGGGAATTCCTCTTGGACCTGAGTGTTGACTGTACTATTTCAGTGTCCACAAGGACTCTCCCTATGCGTGGCGTGGGTCCAAGAGCCCAAGATATACCTACATACGAATGATCAGATCAGGCCATCAAATTTTCTGCAGTAAGGAACAGCCAGGGGAGGGGTGGCTGGTTGGCTCTTTCTCATCTTTGGATTTCTTAGAGCTGAGCTTTCCAGTGTGGTAGCCACTAACCAAATGTTTCTATTTATAATTAATTTAGTTCAAACAATAATTAACTCATTCTATTAAAAAATGCAAAAACCACACAATTGCTTGGTCACACTAGCCATGTTTGAAGTGTTTCTATAACATCTGGAATTTCAGGTTGGTAAGGTTGACGGTGAAAGCTATAAATGGGTCTATAGAAGTGAGGGGTCAAAAGGTGATTTTCTCAGCATCTCTCCCTCATTTGAAATTTTCAACTGTGATCAATATCTTATTGAAGGACTCTGTCTGCACAGAGCACAGGGGAGGTCTGAGAACCTGGAGGGAAGACCAGGGTGATGCTGTGTGAGCCAGCAAGTCGAGTAGGAGAAATGGGTGGGTCAACTTGTATAATAACTTTATGCTCATGGTTGTGTTTGTACAGAATGGATCGTGGAGAGCATACATAGCAGTGATGCTGAAGACGATTCACATAGTGAACAACTCTCAGGTAGGATCTAAAGGGAGACAATTCCTAGAACACTTTGGTTCCACCCACTTCTTTAGAAACGAAGGAAGGTGAATATGAAATCAGGAAGAAGAAGGAAATATGTGTAGAATTCTGGTTTGTTCTTTCCAAATTTTAATGATATAATAGAGTTATTGTGTCCATGTCCTTTGACTGTACTGTGCTTATAGTCATCTTTTCTAGCTTTGCATTCAGAAATTTTCTTTCTCACAAGACTACTCTTTCATTGCTTTTTCACTGCCAAAAATGAAAGGTTCGTTTCTGTTTGGTACCGGGAGGGTATTTTGCACCAGGATTTTGGTTTCATTTTTACATTCACGTATGATGGCCATATCCTAGTGGGAACAAAACTCTCATAGTCACTTGACACTGGAGAACAAGTCCTTATATTTAGTGTCAGGTGGTGGATGAGACTAGAACTCTCTCCCTCTACACTTTCAGGACTTGTAGCTTCATCTTACTTTTGTCCTCACTCTTTATTCCTCATAGAAAGCGCGCTCCCAGAGGTGGATGAGTCACAGAACACATGCTTTGGGATCACTGCATGTGCTCAGTCTCCTCATTTCAGCCTCAGCACCTCCCAAGGCTGATGTGCTGAGATGCTTCCAATTGAGAGGGCTCCACGTCCAACTGCCCCTAAAGACCCTTCATGGCCGGCAGGAATTCTAGAGGACTGTGTGAAGGGGCTGCTGGGCTCGCTTCACACACTGGCTCTCACAGCCCTGCTAACCTGGTCTCCTGGAATTGACCAGGCCCAGGACAGAGACTCAGGGCAGCAGGACCCAGGGTCACTGCTCTTCTTACAACCCACTGCTCCATCCGGACAGCCCTGCCCCTGCTCCCCACACTCCAGTCCTGCCTACCTTCTGACCTTTCCTCAGGCCTGCCTTGGTCTTATCCTTCCCAGTTCTTCCAAGGCTGGGGTAAACCCTGGCAGGTGCTGTGTGTTTAGGAGGCTTCCCCTGCTGTAGAACTTTTGTTTCAGTATTCCAGACTAAGGGAATTGGTTCAAGTTACTTTTAACTCTAATATTGCTTTCATCCTCTCTAAGGGGCTAAGAGACTTACGGAGTTGTTTTGAAGTACCTAAGGTTAGCTCAGGCACAGGACACTTACTTGTTTTGTGAAGTTGGTTGCATATCTAGGCTATTGTGGAGAATGCTGCAATGAACCTAAGTTCATCTCATTGTGATACTGATTTAATTTCCTTTGGATATATACCCAGAACTGTGATTGCTGAATCATATGATATTTCTGTTTATAATTTTATAAGGAACCCCCATCCTCTTTTTCATAAGAGCTGCACCATTTTACATTCCCACCAGCTGTGTACAAAGTTTCCAATTCCCCACATCTTGGCCTTAAACTGTTAATTTTTTTCTTTATAATACACAGCCTAACAGGTGTGAGGTGTTCATTTGCATTGCCTTGATGATTAGTGAGGTTGAGAACCTTTTCCTATATTTGTTAGCCATTTGTATGTCTTTTTCAGGAAATGTCTTCTTTAAGTCTTTGCACATTTCTGAACCCATTTATTTACCCTTTTTAATTTTTTAACTTAGTTTGCATTTGAGTTGTAGTGTTTTTCTTAGATGGTTTAGACATTAGCTCCTTTTCTGATATATGTTTGTAATCTCTCTGTAAGTTATATTTTCATCCTATTGACTGTTGAAAAAACTATACTTTCCCTATTTGTTGTCTTAGAAGCTTGGTGAATTTCATTTGGCCATGTATCTATGAGTTTTCTTGGGGGTTATTTATTCTGGTCTTTAGGCCTATGTATCTGTTTCTATGTCAGTACCGTACAGTTTTGATTCCTGTGGCTTTGTAATGTGTTTTGAAGTCAGGAAGTGAGAAGCCTCCATCTATGTTCTTTGTTCTCAGGATTCTTTTTTCTGTTTGGAGTCCTTAGTGTTTCCATATATATATTAGGATCTTTTTTTTTTCTATTTCTTTGAAAATGACATTGGGATTTTGATATGTATTACAATGAATTACTACTTACCTTTGGGTAGTGTAGAAATGTCAACAATAATAAGTCTCCAGTCTATGAATATGATATGTCATTTCAATGATTTGTTCCTTGTTTAGTTCTTTCAGCAGTGTTTTGTAGTTTTCAGTGTACAGGCCATTTACCTTCTAAGGGCATATTGTCCCTTCCTTCCCTGGATTTTTCAGAGGCAGTGGTGAGAAGGATGGCCTCATGAAGTGAGTGAATGTCCCTCCCTCCCTTCTGCACCTGCTCGCTGATTATGTCTAGCACAGGTGCACTGGGCCATGCTCATTACCTCTCCCCTCAAGTGGAACACCTGTCTGGAATTCCTCTAGGATCTGGGTGTTGACATTACTGTTTCAGTGTCCCCAAGGTCTCATGAGTGCCTGGCAAGTGTGCATGAGCCTAGGAAACACCTACAAATGAATCATCAAATCTGGCCAGCAAACTGCCCTGCAGAAGGTGTTGGGCTGCACCTCTCACGCCTGCAAGCCCTGTACTTGCTCAGCCTCTGGGCTAAGGAAAGGGCCCGGAGACAGGGACAGAGACACTCATGGTTTAATAGATGGGAGATCTTTCACGTCAGAAGCAATGTAGTCCTGGAGAGACATCCCACTGTAGATAGGCGATGGCAGGCAGAACGCAGCAGCAGCAGTAGCAGCATTCTTCACTCTGGGCGGAATAGGCAGGCTTCCAGTTAAAGGGCGGATTGACAGCAGATGGGCTCATCGGTTACCAGGGAATCCAGCAGAGGGACACATCCCTCTTACCCCTTGGGCTAAGTACTTCACGGGGCACAAGTTTTTCCTTTGGGAAACCATCAGCAAACAGCCATCTTGAATGGGTAGATATGTATATATATATGGAGAGAGAGAGAGAGAGGGATGTGTATTATAGTGTGGTAGCCACTAGCTAGATGTGCCTGTTATAATTTATTTAATTCAATCAATGATTAACTCAGTGTATTAAAATAAAACAAATAAAATATCCAATTACTCAGTCACATTAGTCACATTTTAAATGTATCCATAAGACTTGTAAATTCGTGTTCGTGTTTCTACAGAATCGACTCTGGATAGCATTTGTGGCTGTGATAAGGAAAAGGATACAGGTAGGAACAACACTTAGGTAGGATCTAATGGCAGAGGGTTCCTGGAACTTTAGGGTTATATCTCCTGCTTTGGAGACTGAGGAAGGTGGATATGAAATCAGAAAGAAGAATAAAATATGTGTAGAGTTCTGGCTTGTTTTTTTCATATTTTAATGATACAATAGAGAGAAATTGTGTCCTTAGACGTGACTGTGCTCTATAATCACCTTTTCTTGATTTGCTCATCAAAACTGATCTTTTGCACATGAGCTGCTCTTTCTTGTGCTTGTCACTGCCTAATATGGAAGTTTGTGTTCTGGTTAGCACATCTAGGGTATTGTGCACAGGAGAGTTTGTTTTCTTTTGCATATTGACCTATGATGGACAGAACCTGTGGGTCAAAACTCTCATGGGCCCTTGAAACTTGAGACCAAGTTCTTCTAGAAAGGGTGAGGTGGTGGATGAGAAGTGAACTGTCTCCCTCTGCACTTTCAGGACTTGTGGCTTCACCTCATGTTTTGTCCTCACTGTTAGTTCCTCTTGTAAAGGACAGTCCCAGAGATGGATGAGTCACAGAACATGTGCTCTGGGATCACTGCATGAGCTCCTTGAGCTCATCTCAGCCTCTCCATTTCCCCAAGGCTGATGTGCTGACATGCTTCCATTTGAGAGGGGTCCACGTCCAGCTGCCCCTAAAGACCCTTCATGGCCGGCAGGAATTCTAGGGGGCTGTGTGAAGGGGTTGCTGGGCTTCTTCACACACTTGCTTTCACAGCCCTGCTAACCTGGTCTCCTGGGGTTGACCAGGCCCAGGACAGAGACTCAGGGCAGCAGGACCCAGGGTCACTGCTCTTCTTACAACCCAGTGCTCCGTCCAGACAGCCCTGCCCATGCTCCCCACACCCCAGTCCTGCCTACCCTCTGACCTTTCCTCAGGCCTGCCTTGGTCTTATCCTTCCCAGTTCTTCCAAGGCTGTGGTAAACCCTGGCAGGTGCTGTGTGTTTATGAGGCTTCCTCTGCTGTAGAATTTTGTTTCACTATTCCAGAATAAGGGAAATGGGACAAGTTACTTTTAACTCTAATATTGCTTTCATCCGCTCTAAGGGGCTAAGAGACTTACGGAGTTGTTTTGAAGTACCTAAGGTTAGCTCAGGCACAGGACCCTTACTTGTTTTGTGAAGTTGGTTGCATGTTCTTCCCTCAACACAGCTGTTGCCCAGATTTGGTTAATATTCCTTTTCCTCAGAAGGAGATGGTGCAGAGATAAATGTTCCAAGCTCTTGACCTCATAAGTGGAAAAGCCAAACTGAGAACCCAGGGGTGTGTCCCAATATGGATGCTCTGGATCCCTGACCTGCACTTACCACTCAGCCAAGGGATCCTCAGTCATGGAGCAAGGGAGTCCCTGCATCCGTATCCTTGGCTGGAAGTCCTAGCATCTCCAAAGGTCCAGACCATGCCCATCAGGTGGCCTTAGTGGTCACAGAATCCAGGGCAGCTATGGGTGGTCTTATCAGTTGACTTTGGCACAGTCATTAATGTGAAATTTACCTCAGGAGCTGCATTCTCCTGGTCAGCTCACAGATTCTGAGAGGTGTGAGACCCCATGTATACAGTACAGGTCATATCTGTCAGTGCTGTTGTCATTGCTTAAACAAGGCCAAAAGCAGATAAGAATCAGGGAGCTATTTTATTGTATTGGATAACATTACCATAAGCCATAGCATTGGTCAATTTCTGTAGCCCACACCCAAGGACTCAAAGTGGAACCTGACTGTTAGCCTGTACACTTCTCCTGCACAGCTGGGTTAGAGACAGGCTGTGCTCAGTCCGGGCTCCCTCTTCATAACAAAGTGTCCCACTTATGGAACAGCTCCCTAGAGTATGGACAGCCCCTGACTCAGTGGGCATACATACATTGTATAGAAAACAAAGACTGGGAGAAAAATATGATACGGTTGATAGTGGCTGTATCTAAATGGTAGGATTTCAGTTTTGTCAAATCTTGTGTATTTGATTTTCTTTAAGACAAGTGATTAGTGAATAAATATAGCATATTTTGTCTAGGATTGAATTCAGTCCTTTAATGGAGGTTGCTTTTAATCAGGTATAAAATATCATACAACAGAAGACATGATAAATGCAGTAGCTGGACTTGTGGATGCTGGGGAAAGAGTGATCTGGGAAAAATCAAGAGACAGTGGCAGTTTAGCAGAAGCTCAAATCATGGGTCATGTGTCCCTGTCATTGAAACAGAGCATGCATTTTAGTGTTTACCATTTTTTAGATCGACCCTTCCCTTCTGATTAGGCTCCCCTTAGCTAGAAAGCCAAAGCTCTGTTTTCAATTCCTTCCTCTTGTCCTTTGCCTTCCTTCATCCCCCAAAGAGGATGGCCCAACACCAGCTCAGCCCACACTTACTAACCTCCCACATCCATACACACCACCCCATGTCCTCATCGAGAAGAAAGCCCCTGAGTAATTCCTGAGCAGCATCACCAGTGTCCTGACAGTTACTCTGTGTCCCTCCAGCTCTCCCTGAGGATGTGGCCGTTGACCTGCACCGTGATAGGACAGAAGAAAAGCCTCCATGGATCATCAAGGTAAGCTGGATTTTTTCTGGTCTGAGATAGGAATATTGCTTTATTTCTCTTTCAATAGATTTAAGTTATGAATATTTGAGGGTATTCCTTCCAGATACATACAATTCCCTTGGTTGGGAGAATGTGGAGTGAGAGTCTATTACCAACTCATGGTGCCTGATTCCACAGGACATTACAATTGACAGCATCCATTACAGCCTGTAGAGTACGGAGCTCTCTCTCCTGCAGCGATTTTTCCTCTAGGAAAAGAATTCTGTAATTTCCAACCTAAATGGACTTGGAAGTTCCATCCTCCCAGCAAAGTTCTTGCCTTTCAGCCTGAGTAGGTTTGTTCTGATAACCCTTGCTGGGTTCCCTGGACCACTGTTTCTTATGAGGTTTTTCTACTGTCAGCAAATGAACAAAAGACCTGAGCATCACTGTGATCTTATCCTCATAGTGTTTTCTCTTCTGTAATTGCAGGTGGCCTTCACAGAACGTCTAAACAGTATGTATTCTGGAATCAGTCACTTGGGGAGGAAGAACTTTGAAGATGAGAAAGTGGGACATTCTTGCTGGGTTTAGTGTAGAGGGCAAACTGATTCCAAATTTGTGCTGGGAATGAGAGTAGGGGCCCTGGTGATAGAAAGTGATTTACAAGTAATGTGACCAATTACTATAGTCCCAGGAAGAACCTGTATTACGGTTAGGTGGTGTAGGTTTGTGTGCATGAGACTGGGTGTGTCTGTATGTGAAATGAGTGGTATGATTCTGTGTGTGTATTTGAACATTTTGTGTTGTGTTTGCCTTGATTTATGTTCCCCTAAACATCACTGTTACTGGTGCCAACTTTCTAAAAAATATTACCATCAACGCTGCATCATGAATGGGTATGGATATAAAAGTAACTAAACTGTACACTTTCAGGGTGTGCATTGATTTTATACCAAGTGAGCCTCATTTAACCTGGAAAACAAATCCTATCACCACCCAGGCAAATGTTTACTGGATTCTTTTTTTTTTTTTCTTTTGGCTGTGTTGGATCTTCGTTGCAGTGCGCAGGCTTCTCATTTCGGTGGCTACTGTTGTTCCAGAGCACGGGCTCTAGGTGCATGGGCTTCAAAAGTTGTGGCACGTGGGCTCAGTAGTTGTGACTTGCGGGGTCTAGAGCACAGGCTCAGTAGTTGTGGTGCACGGGTTTAGTTGCTCCATGGCTGGATTCTTAGTGAACAACACTGGGTTTCAGCATCCCTACTACTTGGTCAATTATAACTTCATTTAATAAGAAATCTCATCTCTTTGTAGGTCTCATAGCATTCTGAATGGTTATGATACATCTCTCTGCCACTTCCCTCATTCTAACTGTTTCCTATTAGAGCCTCGGGATGAGTCCTCCCCCCTTACCTGAAGCACCTGGTGCTAGGCAGGCCTCCTTCTTTCTGCAGGGAGCCCATGCTTGTACCCACATGCCACACCCAGTTCTGGAGGAGTCCGAGAAAGAAGGAGCCTCCAGGAGTAGATGGAGGAAATTCACTCCACCTTTCTCCTTTGAGGCTAATATTCACTATCGGATTCTGTGCTAAGGAAACGAAATGTCCTTCTCCAGTAGAAAGTCTGTCTTCCATCACTTGTGCCAGCCCTGTTTCTGTGTGCTGGGCAAGAAACACTGCATACCGTGAAGACAGAACCAAGAGATCTACCCCAGGGCTTGAGCTCAGGGTGGGCACTGGCTCCCTTCCCAGGAGGGCGGACAGGAGGTTGTGCTTTGCAAGGTGGGACAGAGAAACCAAGCAGTGTGACAAGAGCATCTCCACTCATGTTGCTGGGCAAACTGCCAGATGAAGTAGGTTTTTGGTATTTTCTGAAGGCTTTTGCAAGCAAACAAGTCTGGGAGTAAAGTCAATTAAAACATGGAAAGTTATACTTAAAAATTTTTTTTCCACAGTGAGTCCTTTGAGAAATACATACTTTAATAGAATATGATTGCCTTATACGTGTCAATATTTTCCCCACCAAAGAAAAAACTGAAAATGCTTGATTGTAAAATGTCACTTGTTTACCCAAGAGACTGTGTATGAGTAAAGTTGTTCTAGAAATCCTCAATCCCTAGGTGGTAGTTTCCTGATGGTGCTGAGGGGAACCCTGGTGTGTGATTCAGTGCCTGCTACTCACAGGGAGGCTCTTAAGAACTCAGAGACCCGCCCAGTGGACCCCACGTGTGAGGACAGGATTGGCACCTCGCGCTGGACTTGAAGAGGGAAATGCTTTAGAGAAGTGGAAGGAGATACATTAAGGACACCTGAGCCATGGGGAGTCAGGTGTGGTTGGTTTAGAGATCAAGGAAAAGTGTACACCTGAGCACAGCCTGGGCCACACTTAGGTTGCTATTGGCACTTCTGGTTGAATGGGGAAGAGAAAGGACATCCCCCTCTTGCTGGAGTGAACTCTGGAGAGATGTCTTCTTTAAAGCCTGGGGAGAGGAGCTTCTCTCCCATTATCTCCTGATACCTGTGTACATTCAAGACCCTTCCTGCTTTCTTCTTTCCCTCTGTTGACTCCCTTTCCTTACTTTTCTTCTTTTTTCCCCTTTTTCCACTTTGTATTTATTTTACATATGTGTATTTTATTGTTGTAAAAGTACACATACGATGAAATCCAGCAACTTAACAAGTTTTGAAATGTCCAGGCCGTCCTGTTGACTATATGCACCTTGTTGTACAGCATGTGTCTAGAACTTTTCCATTTTGAAATAACACATTCTAACCATTGAACAGAGACTTCCCATGTCAACCTCCTGCCAGCTCTTGGAACCCCCCTTCTACTCTCTGCTTCTCGGAGTTTTCTTTCAGTTTTTGACCTTCTGTGACTGGCTTATTTCACTCTTACAAATGTCCTCCAAGTTCTTCCGTGTTGCTGCAAATGGCAGGATTTCCTTCTTTTTCAAAGACTGAATGACATTCCACTGTATGTATACACCACATTTTCTTTATTAATTCATCTTCCCATGGACACTAGGCAGTTTTCCTATGTTGTGTATTGTGTATAATGCTGCAATGGACATGAGATTGTAGATATCTCTTGGACATTCTTGTTTTATCTCCTTGGTATATAAACCTAAATGAGTGACTGCTGGATTTTATGATAGTCCTCTTAATAATTTTTTGGGGAACTCCATTCTGCTTTCCATAATGGCTACACCATTTTACATTACTACAGGGTACAAAACAGGGTACAGAAGTTCCACTTCTTCACATCTTTGCCAGCATCCATTAATTTTCTTTCTTTCTTTCTTTTTTTTTTTTGCAGTACATGTGTCTCTCATTGCTGTGGGCTCTCCCGTTGGGCAGCACAGGCTCCAAACGCACAGGCTCAGCGGCCATGGCTCATGGGCCCAGCTGCTCAGTGGCATGTGGGATCCTCCCAGACCGGGGCACGAACGTGTGTCCCCTGCCTCGGCAGGCGGACTCTCAACCACTGTGCCACCAGGGAAGCCCTAATTGTCTTTTTATTATACACATCCTAAGAGGTGTGAGTGATATCTCCTTGTGGCTTGATTTCCATTTCCCTGATGCTTAGCAATGTTGAGCAAATTTTCATATGTAGATTGACCACTTGTATGTTTTCATGAAGAAATGTCTAGTGAAGCTTTTTACCCATTTTTAAACTCAGTTATTTGCCCGCTCTTTTTCTGAAATTGACTTGTAGTAGTTTCTTATATATTCTGGATATTGGTCTCTTATTCAGATACAAGGTTTACACATATTTCCTCCCATCCTCTAGGTTGCCTTTTCATTCTGTTGATTGTTGAAGAGACTATCCTTTCTTCTCTTGGTAATCTTAGAACCTTGGCCAAGATCAGTTGGCCATATATATGTGCGTTTATTTGGGGTCTCTCTATTATATTTCATTGGTCTATCTCACTGTCTTGATGCCAGTAGCAGACTGTTTTGACTACTGTGGCATTGTTATGTGTTTTGAGTTCAGGAAGTGTTAATCTCCATCATTGCTCTTTGCTCTCATGATTGTTTTATCTACTTGGGTGGGTTCCATATGTATTTTAGAATTCTGTCCACTTCTATAATAATGACATGGAATTTTCTGGGTTGTTGCGATGTATGTGTACATCCCTTTATGTAGTATAGAAATAGCAACAGTATTCAATAATCCAGTCTATGAACATGGTATGTCATTCCAATTACTTGTCTCTTCCTTAATTTTTTTCAGTAATGTCCTGTAGTTTTCAGTATACAAATTTTTCACCTCCTACGGGGCCTTTTCCACTGCCTTCCTTAGGTCTTCTAGAGTCAGGATTGAGAAGGATGGACTCATGGAGAGAGTGAAATCCCTCCCTCCCCCTGCACCTACTCTCTGATTATGTCTAATACAGGTGTACTGGGCCATGCTCTTCACCTCTGTCTACAAGTGGGCCCCTTGCTGGGAATTCCTCTTGGACCTGAGTGTTGACTGTACTATTTCAGTGTCCACAAGGACTCTCCCAATGCCTGGCGTGGGTCCAAGAGCCCAAGATATACCTACATACGAATGATCAGGTCAGGCCATTAAATTTTCTGCAGTAAAGAACAACCATGGGAAGGGTGGCTGGTTTCCTCTTTCTCATCTTTGGATTTCTTAGAGCTGAGCTTTCCAGTGTGGTAGCCACTAACCAAATGTGTCTTTTTATAATTAATTTAGTTCAAACAATAATTAACTCATTCTATTAAAAAATGCACAAAACACACAATTGCTTTGTCACACTAGCCATGTTTCAAGTGTGTCTGTAACATCTGGAATTTCAGGTTGGTAAGGTTGACGGTGAAAGCTATAAATGGGTTTATGGAAGTGAGGGGTCGAAAGGTGATTTTCTCAGCATCTCTCCCTCATTTGAAATTTTCAACTGTGATCAATATCTTATTGAAGGACTCTGCACAGAGCAAAGGGGAGGTCTGAGAACCTGGAGGGAAGACCAGGGTGATGCTGTGTGAGCCAGCAAGTCGAGTAGGAGAAATGGGTGGGTCAACTTGTATAATAACTTTAAGCTCATGGTTGTGTTTGTACAAAATGCATGGTGGAAGCTTACATAGCAGTGATGCTGATGGCGATTCACATAGGGAACAACTCTCAGGTAGGATCTAAAGGGAGACAATTTCTAGAACACTTTGGTTCCACCCACTTCTTTAAAAACGAAGGAAGGTGAATATGAACTCAGGAAGAAGAATGAAATATGTGTAGAATTCTGATTTGTTCTTTCCAGATTTTAATGATATAATAGAGTTGTTGTGTCCATGTTCTTTGACTGTACTGTGCTTATAGTCATCTTTTCTAGCTTTGCATTCAGAAATTTTCTTTCTCACAAGACTACTCTTTCATTGCTTTTTCACTGCCAAAAATGAAAGGTTCGTTTCTGTTTGGTACCTGGAGGGTATTTTGCACCAGGATTTTGGTTTCATTTTTACATTCACGTATGATGGCCATATCCTAGTGGGAACAAAACTCTCATAGTCACTTGACACTGGAGAACAAGTCCTTATATTTAGTGTCAGGTGGTGGATGAGACTAGAACTCTCTCCCTCTACACTTTCAGGACTTGTAGCTTCATCTTACTTTTGTCCTCACTCTTTATTCCTCATAGAAAGCGCGCTCCCAGAGGTGGATGAGTCAGAGAACACATGCTTTGGGATCACTGCATGTGCTCAGTCTCCTCATTTCAGCCTCAGCACCTCCCAAGGCTGATGTGCTGAGATGCTTCCAATTGAGAGGGCTCCACGTCCAGCTGCCCCTAAAGACCCTTCATGGCCGGCAGGAATTCTAGAGGACTGTGTGAAGGGGCTGCTGGGCTCGCTTCACACACTGGCTCTCACAGCCCTGCTAACCTGGTCTCCTGGAATTGACCAGGCCCAGGACAGAGACTCAGGGCAGCAGGACCCAGGGTCACTGCTCTTCTTACAACCCACTGCTCCATCCGGACAGCCCTGCCCCTGCTCCCCACACTCCAGTCCTGCCTACCCTCTGACCTTTCCTCAGGCCTGCCTTGGTCTTATCCTTCCCAGTTCTTCCAAGGCTGGGGTAAACCCTGGCAGGTGCTGTGTGTTTAGGAGGCTTCCCCTGCTGTAGAACTTTTGTTTCAGTATTCCAGACTAAGGGAATTGGTTCAAGTTACTTTTAACTCTAATATTGCTTTCATCCTCTCTAAGGGGCTAAGAGACTTACGGAGTTGTTTTGAAGTACCTAAGGTTAGCTCAGGCACAGGACACTTACTTGTTTTGTGAAGTTGGTTGCATATCTAGGCTATTGTGGAGAATGCTGCAATGAACCTAAGTTCATCTCATTGTGATACTGATTTAATTTCCTTTGGATATATACCCAGAACTGTGATTGCTGAATCATATGATATTTCTGTTTATAATTTTATAAGGAACCCCCATCCTCTTTTTCATAAGAGCTGCACCATTTTACATTCCCACCAGCTGTGTACAAAGTTTCCAATTCCCCACATCTTGGCCTTAAACTGTTAATTTTTTTCTTTATAATACACAGCCTAACAGGTGTGAGGTGTTCATTTGCATTGCCTTGATGATTAGTGAGGTTGAGAACCTTTTCCTATATTTGTTAGCCATTTGTATGTCTTTTTCAGGAAATGTCTTCTTTAAGTCTTTGCACATTTCTGAACCCATTTATTTACCCTTTTTAATTTTTTAACTTAGTTTGCATTTGAGTTGTAATGTTTTTCTTAGATGTTTTAGACATTAGCTCCTTTTCTGATATATGTTTGTAATCTCTCTGTAAGTTATATTTTCATCCTATTGACTGTTGAAAAAACTATACTTTCCCTATTTGTTGTCTTAGAAGCTTGGTGAATTTCATTTGGCCATGTATCTATGAGTTTTCTTGGGGGTTATTTATTCTGGTCTTTAGGCCTATGTATCTGTTTCTATGTCAGTACCATACAGTTTTGATTCCTGTGGCTTTGTAGTGTGTTTTGAAGACAGGAAGTGAGAAGCCTCCATCTATGTTCTTTGTTCTCAGGATTGTTTTGTCTGTTTGGAGTCCTTAGTGTTTCCATATATATTTTAGGATCTTTTTTTTCTATTTCTTTGAAAATGACATTGGGATTTTGATATGTATTACAATGAATTTATACTTACCTTTGCGTAGTGTAGAAATGTCAACAATAATAAGTCTCCAGTCTATGAATGTGATATGTCATTTCAATTCTTTGTTCCTTGTTAAATTCTTTCAGCAGTGGTTTGTAGTTTTTAGTGTACAGGCCATTTACCTTCTAAGGGCATATTGTCCTTTCCTTCCCTGGATTTTTCAGAGGCAGTGGTGAGAAGGATGGCCTCATGAAGTGAGTGAATGTCCCTCCCTCCCTTCTGCACCTGCTCACTGATTATGTCTAGCACAGGTGCACCGGGCCATGCTCATTACCTCTCCCCTCAAGTGGAACACCTGTCGGGAATTCCTCTAGGATCTGGGTGTTGACATTACTGTTTCAGTGTCCCCAAGGTCTCATGAGTGCCTGGCAAGTGTGCATGAGCCTAGGAAACACCTACAAATGAATCATCAAATCTGGCCAGCAAACTGCCCTGCAGAAGGTGTTGGGCTGCACCTCTCACGCCTGCAAGCCCTGTACTTGCTCTGCCTCAGGGCTAAGGAAAGGGCCCGGAGACAGGGACAGAGACACTCATGGTTTAATAGATGGGAGATCTTTCACGTCAGAAGCAATGCGGTCCTGGAGAGACATCCCACTGTAGATAGGCGATGGCAGGCAGAACGCAGCAGCAGCAGTAGCAGCATTCTTCACTCTGGGCGGAATAGGCAGGCTTCCAGTTAAAGGGGGGATTGACAGCAGATGGGCTCATCGGTTACCAGGGAAACCTGCAGAGGGACACATCCCTCTTACCCCTTGGGCTAAGTACCTTCACGGGGCACAAGTTTTTCCTTTGGGAAACCATCAGCAAACAGCCATCTTGAATGGGTAGATATGTATATATATATGGAGAGAGAGAGAGAGAGGGATGTGTATTATAGTGTGGTAGCCACTAGCTAGATGTGCCTGTTATAATTTATTTAATTCAATCAATGATTAACTCAGTGTATTAAAATAAAACAAATAAAATATCCAATTACTCAGTCACATTAGTCACATTTTAAATGTATCCATAAGACTTGTACATTCATGTTTGTGTTTCTACAGAATCGACTCTGGATAGCATTTGTGGCCGTGATAAGGAAAAGGATACAGGTAGGAACAACACTTAGGTAGGATCTAATGGCAGAGGGTTCCTGGAACTTTAGGGTTATATCTCCTGCTTTGGAGACTGAGGAAGGTGGATATGAAATCAGAAAGAAGAATAAAATATGTGTAGAGTTCTGGCTTGTTTTTTTCATATTTTAATGATACAATAGAGAGAAATTGTGTCCTTAGACGTGACTGTGCTCTATAATCACCTTTTCTTGATTTGCTCATCAAAACTGATCTTTTGCACATGAGCTGCTCTTTCTTGTGCTTGTCACTGCCTAATATGGAAGTTTGTGTTCTGGTTAGCACATCTAGGATATTGTGCACAGGAGAGTTTGTTTTCTTTTGCATATTGACCTATGATGGACAGAACCTGTGGGTCAAAACTCTCATGGGCCCTTGAAACTTGAGACCAAGTTCTTCTAGAAAGGGTGAGGTGGTGGATGAGAAGTGAACTGTCTCCCTCTGCACTTTCAGGACTTGTGGCTTCACCTCATGTTTTGTCCTCACTGTTAGTTCCTCTTGTAAAGGAGAGTCCCAGAGATGGATGAGTCACAGAACATGTGCTCTGGGATCACTGCATGAGCTCCTTGAGCTCATCTCAGCCTCTCCATTTCCCCAAGGCTGATGTGCTGACATGCTTTCATTTGAGAGGGGTCCACGTCCAGCTTCCCCTAAAGACCCTTCATGGCCGGCAGGAATTCTAGAGGGCTGTGTGAAGGGGCTGCTGGGCTTCTTCACACACTTGCTTTCACAGCCCTGCTAACCTGGTCTCCTGGGGTTGACCAGGCTCAGGACAGAGACTCAGGGCAGCAGGACCCAGGGTCACTGCTCTTCTTACAACCCAGTGCTCCGTCCAGACAGCCCTGCCCATGCTCCCCACACCCCAGTCCTGCCTACCCTCTGACCTTTCCTCAGGCCTGCCTTGGTCTTATCCTTCCCAGTTCTTCCAAGGCTGTGGTAAACCCTGGCAGGTGCTGTGTGTTTATGAGGCTTCCTCTGCTGTAGAATTTTGTTTCACTATTCCAGAGTAAGGGAATTGGGACAAGTTACTTTTAACTCTAATATTGCTTTCATCCGCTCTAAGGGGCTAAGAGACTTACGGAGTTGTTTTGAAGTACCTAAGGTTAGCTCAGGCACAGGACCCTTACTTGTTTTGTGAAGTTGGTTGCATGTTCTTCCCTCAACACAGCTGTTGCCCAGATTTGGTTAATATTCCTTTTCCTCAGAAGGAGATGATGCAGAGATAAATGTTCTAAGCTCTTGACCTCCTAAGTGGAAAAGCCAAACTGAGAACCCAGGGATGGGTCCCAATATGGATGCTCTGGATCCCTGACCTGCACTTACCACTCAGCCAAGGGATCCTCAGTCATGGAGCAAGGGAGTCCCTGCATCCGTATCCTTGGCTGGAAGTCCTAGCATCTCCAAAGGTCCAGACCTTGCCCATCAGTTGGCCTTAATGATCACAGAATCCAGGGCAGCTATGGGTGGACTTATCAGTTGACTTTGGCACAGTCATTAATGTGAAATGCACCTCAAGACCTGCATTCTCCTGGTCAGCTCACAGATTCTGAGAGGTGTGAGACCCCATGTATACAGTACAGGTCATATCTGTCAGTGCTGGTGTCATTGCTTAAACAAGGCCAAAAGCAGATAAGAATCAGGGAGCTATTTTATTGTATTGGATAACATTACCATAAGCCATAGCATTGGTCAATTTCTGTAGCCCACAACCAAGGACTCAAAGTGGAGCCTGACTGTTAGCCTGTACACTTCTCCTGCACAGCTGGGTTAGAGACAGGCTGTGCTCAGTCCGGGCTCCCTCTTCATAACAAAGTGTCCCAATTATGGAACAGCTCCCTAGAGTATGGACAGCCCCTGACTCAGTGGGCATACATACATTGTATAGAAAACAAAGACTGGGAGAAAAATATGATACGATTGATAGTGGCTGTATCTAAAGGGTAGGATTTCAGTTTTGTCAAATCTTGTGTATTTGATTTTCTTTAAGACAAGTGATTAGTGAATAAATATAGCATATTTTGTCTAGGATTGAATTCAGTCCTTTAATGGAGGTTGCTTTTAATCAGGTATAAAATATCATACAACAGAAGACATGATAAATGCAGTAGCTGGACTTGTGGATGCTGGGGAAAGAGTGATCTGGGAAAAATCAAGAGACAGTGGCAATTTAGCAGAAGCTCAAATCATGGGTCATGTGTCCCTGTCATTGAAACAGAGCATGCATTTTAGTGTTTACCAATTTTTAGATCGAACCTTCCCTTCTGATTAGGCTCCCCTTAGCTAGAAAGCCAAAGCTCTGTTTTCAATTCCTTCCTCTTGTCCTTTGCCTTCCTTCATCCCCCAAAGAGGATGGCCCAACACCAGCTCAGCCCACACTTACTAACCTCCCACATCCATACACACCACCCCATGTCCTCATCGAGAAGAAAGCCCCTGAGTAATTCCTGAGCAGCATCACCAGTGTCCTGACAGTTACTCTGTGTCCCTCCAGCTCTCCCTGAGGATGTGGCCGTTGACCTGCACCATGATAGGACAGAAGAAAAGCCTCCGTGGATCATCAAGGTAAGCTGGATTTTTTCTGGTCTGAGATAGGAATATTGCTTTATTTCTCTTTCAATAGATTTAAGTTATGAATATTTGAGGGTATTCCTTCCAGATACATACAATTCCCTTGGTTGGGAGAATGTGGAGTGAGAGTCTATTACCAACTCATGGTGCCTGATTCCACAGGACATTAAAGTTGACAGCATCCATTACAGCCTGTACAGTACGGAGCTCTCTCTCCTGCAGCGATTTTTCCTCTAGGAAAAGAATTCTGTAATTTCCAACCTAAATGGACTTGGAAGTTCCATCCTCCCAGCAAAGTTCTTGCCTTTCAGCCTGAGTAGGTTTGCTCTGATAACCCTTGCTGGGTTCCCTGGACCACTGTTTCTTATGAGGTTTTCTACTGTCAGCAAATGAACAAAAGACCTGAGCATCACTGTGATCTTATCCTCATAGTGTTTTCTCTTCTGTAATTGCAGGTGGCCTTCACAGAACGTCTAAACAGTATGTATTCTGGAATCAGTCACTTGGGGAGGAAGAACTTTGAAGATGAGAAAGTGGGACATTCTTGCTGGGTTTAGTGTAGAGGGCAAACTGATTGCAAATTTGTGCTGGGAATGAGAGTAGGGTCCCTGGTGATAGAAAGTGATTTACAAGTAATGTGACCAATTACTATAGTCCCAGGAAGAAGCTGTATTACGGTTAGGTGGTGTAGGTTTGTGTGCATGAGACTGGGTGTGTCTGTATGTGAAATGAGTGGTATGATTCTGTGTGTGTATGTGAACATTTTGTGTTGTGTTTGCCTTGATTTATGTTCCCCTAAACATCACTGTTACTGGTGCCAACTTTCTAAAAAATATTCCCATCAACACTGCATCATGAATGGGTATGGATATAAAAGTAAATAAACTGTACACTTTCAGGGTGTGCATTGATTTTATACCAATTGAGCCTCATTTAACCTGGAAAACAAATCCTATCACCATCCAGGCAAATGTTTACTGGATTCTTTTCTTTTTTTTTTTTTTTTGGCTGTGTTGGCTCTTCGTTGCAGTGCGCAGGCTTCTCATTTCGGTGGCTACTGTTGTTCCAGAGCACGGGCTCTAGGTGCATGGGCTTCAAAAGTTGTGGCACGTGGGCTCAGTAGTTGTGACTTGCGGGGTCTAGAGCACAGGCTTAGTAGTTGTGGTGTAAGGGTTTAGTTGCTCCATGGCTGGATACTTAGTGAACAACACTGGGTTTCAGCATCCCTACTACTTGGTCAATTACAACTTCATTTAATAAGAAACCTCATCTCTTAGTAGGTCTCATAGCATTCTGAATGGTTATGATACATCTCTCTGCCACTTCCCTCATTCTAACTGTTTCCTATTAGAGCCTCGGGATGAGTCCTCCCCCCTTACCTGAAGCACCTGGTGCTAAGCAGGCCTCCTTTTTTTGCAGGGAGCCCATGCTTGTACCCACATGCCACACCCAGTTCTGGAGGAGTCCGAGAAAGAAGGAGCCTCCAGGAGTAGATGGAGGAAATTCACTCCACCTTTCTCCTTTGAGGCTAATATTCACTATCGGATTCTGTGCTAAGGAAACGAAATGTCCTTCTCCAGTAGAAAGTCTGTCTTCCATCACTTGTGCCAGCCCTGTTTCTGTGTGCTGGGCAAGAAACACTGCATACAGTGAAGACAGAACCAAGAGATCTACCCCAGGGCTTGAGCTCAGGGTTGGCACTGGCTCCCTTCCCAGGAGGGCGGACAGGAGGTTGTGCTTTGCAAGGTGGGACAGAGAAACCAAGCAGTGTGACAAGAGGATCTCCACTCATGTTGCTGTGCAAACTGCCCGATGAAGTAGGTTTTTGGTATTTTCTGAAGGCTTTTGCAAGCAAACAAGTCTGGGAGTAAAGTCAATTAAAACATGGAAAGTTATACTTAAAAATTTTTTTTCGATAGTGAGTCCTTTGAGAAATACATTCTTTAATAGAATATGATTGCCTTATATGTGTCAATATTTTCCCCACCAAAGAAAAATCTGAAAATGCTTGATTGTAAAATGTCCCTTGTTTACCCAAGAGACTGTGTATGAGTAAAGTTGTTCTAGAAATCCTCAATCCCTAGGTGGTAGTTTCCTGATGGTGCTGAGGGGAACCCTGGTGTGCGATTCAGTGCCTGCTACTCACAGGGAGGCTCTTAAGAACTCAGAGACCCGCCCAGTGGACCCCACGTGTGAGGACAGGATTGGTGCCTCGGGCTGGACTTGAAGAGGGAAATGCCTTAGAGAAGTGGAAGGAGATACATTAAGGACACCTGAGCCATGGGGAGTCAGGTGTGGTTGGTTTAGAGATCAAGGAAAAGTGTACACCTGAGCACAGCCTGGGCCACACTTAGGTTGCTATTGGCACTTCTGGTTGAATGGGGAAGAGAAAGGACATCCCCCTCTTGCTGGAGTGAACTCTGGAGAGATGTCTTCTTTAAAGCCTGGGGAGAGGAGCTTCTCTCCCATTATCTCCTGATACCTGTGTACATTCGAGACCCTTCCTGCTTTCTTCTTTTCCTCTGTTGACTCCCTTTCCTTATTTTTCTTCTTTTTTCCCCTTTTCCCACTTTGTATTTATTTTACATATGTGTATTTTACTGTTGTAAAAGTACACATACGATGAAATCCAACGTCTTAACAAGTTTTGAAATGTCCAGGCCGTCCTGGTGACTACATGCACCTTGTTGTACAGCATGTGTCTAGAACTTTTCCATTTTGAAATAACACATTCTAACCATTGAACAGAGACTTCCCATGTCAACCTCCTGCCAGCTCTTGGAACCCCCCTTCTACTCTCTGCTTCTCGGAGTTTTCTTTCAGTTTTTGACCTTCTGTGACTGGCTTATTTCACTCTTACAAATGTCCTCCAAGTTCTTTCGTGTTGCTGCAAATGGCAGGATTTCCTTCTTTTTCAAAGACTGAATGACATTCCACTGTATGTATACACCACATTTTCTTTATTAATTCATCTTCCCATGGACACTAGGCAGTTTTCCTATGTTGTGTATTGTGTATAATGCTGCAATGGACATGAGATTGTAGATATCTCTTGGACATTCTTGTTTTATCTCCTTGGTATATAAACCTAAATGAGTGACTGCTGGATTTTATGATAGTTCTCTTAATAATTTTTGGGGGAACTCCATTCTGCTTTCCGTAATGGCTACACCATTTTACATTACTACAGGGTACAAAACAGGGTACAGAAGTTCCACTTCTTCACATCTTTGCCAGCATCCATTAATTTTCTTTCTTTCTTTCTTTTTTTTTTTTTTTTTTTTTTTTTTTTGCAGTACATGTGTCTCTCATTGCTGTGGGCTCTCCCGTTGGGGAGCACAGGCTCCAAACGCACAGGCTCAGCGGCCATGGCTCATGGGCCCAGCTGCTCAGCGGCATGTGGGATCCTCCCAGACTGGGGCACGAACGTGTGTCCCCTGCCTCGGCAGGCGGAATCTCAACCACTGTGCCACCAGGGAAGCCCTAATTGTCTTTTTATAATACACATCCTAAGAGGTGTGAGTGATATCTCCTTGTGGCTTGATTTCCATTTCCCTGATGCTTAGCAATGTTGAGCAAATTTTCATATGTAGATTGACCACTTGTATGTTTTCATGGAGAAATGTCTAGTGAAGCTTTTTACCCATTTTTAAACTCAGTTATTTGCCCGCTCTTTTTCTGAAATTGACTTGTAGTAGTTTCTTATATATTCTGGATATTGGTCTCTTATTCAGATACAAGGTTTACACATATTTCCTCCCATCCTCTAGGTTGTCTTTTCATTCTGTTGATTGTTGAAGAGACTATCCTTTCTTCTCTTGGTAATCTTAGAACCTTGGCCAAGATCAGTTGGCCATATATATGTGCGTTTATTTGGTGTCTCTCTATTATATTTTATTGGTCTATCTCACTGTCTTGATGCCAGTAGCAGACTGTTTTGACTACTGTGGCATTGTTATGTGTTTTGAGTTCAGGAAGTGTTAATCTCCATCATTGCTGTTTGCTCTCTTGATTGTTTTATCTACTTGGGTGGGTTCCATATGTATTTTAGAATTCTGTCCACTTGTATAATAATGACATGGAATTTTGTGGGTTGATGCAATATATGTGTACATCACTTTATGTAGTATAAAAATGGCAACAGTATTTAATAATCCAGTCTATGTACATGGTATGTCATTCCAATTACTTGTCTCTTCTTTAATTTCTTTGCGCAATGTCCTGTAGTTTTCAGTATACAAATTTTTCACCTCCTACGGGGCCTTTTCCACTGCCTTCCTCAGGCCTTCTAGAGTCACGATTGAGAAGGATGGACTCATGGAGAGAGTGAAATCCATCCCTCTCCTCTGCACCTACTCTCTGATTATGTCTAATACATGTGTACTGGGCCATGCCCTTCACCTCTGTCTACAAGTGGGCCCCTTGCTGGGAATTCCTCTTGGACCTGAGTGTTGACTGTACTATTTCAGTGTCCACAAGGACTCTCCCAATGCCTGGCGTATGTCCAAGAGCCCAAGATATACCTACATACGAATGATCAGATCAGGCCATCAAATTTTCTGCAGTAAAGAACAACCAGGGGAAGGGTGGCTGGTTGGCTGTTTCTCATCTTTGTATTTCTTAGAGCTGAGCTTTCCAGTGTGGTAGCCACTAACCAAATGTGTCTATTTATAATTAATTTAGTTCAAACAATAATTAAATCTTTCTATTAAAAAGCGCAAAAAACACACAATTGCTTGGTCACACTAGCCATGTTTCAAGTGTGTCTGTAACATCTGGAATTTCAGGTTGGTAAGGTTGACGGTGAAAGCTATAAATGGGTCTATAGTAGTGAGGGGTCGAAAGGTGATTTTCTCAGCATCTCTCCCTCATTTGAAATTTTCAACTGTGATCAATATCTTATTGAAGGACTCTGTCTGCACAGAGCACAGGGGAGGTCTGAGAACCTGGAGGGAAGACCAGGGTGATGCTGTGTGAGCCAGCAAGTCGAGTAGGAGAAATGGGTGGGTCAACTTGTATAATAACTTTATGCTCATGGTTGTGTTTGTACAGAATGGATCGTGGAGAGCATACATAGCAGTGATGCTGAAGACGATTCACATAGTGAACAACTCTCAGGTAGGATCTAAAGGGAGACAATTCCTAGAACACTTTGGTTCCACCCACTTCTTTAGAAACGAAGGAAGGTGAATATGAAATCAGGAAGAAGAAGGAAATATGTGTAGAATTCTGGTTTGTTCTTTCCAAATTTTAATGATATAATAGAGTTATTGTGTCCATGTCCTTTGACTGTACTGTGCTTATAGTCATCTTTTCTAGCTTTGCATTCAGAAATTTTCTTTCTCACAAGACTACTCTTTCATTGCTTTTTCACTGCCAAAAATGAAAGGTTCGTTTCTGTTTGGTACCTGGAGGGTATTTTGCACCAGGATTTTGGTTTCATTTTTACCTTCACGTATGATGGCCATATCCTAGTGGGAACAAAACTCTCATAATCACTTGACACTGGAGAACAAGTTCTTATAGGGAGTGTCAGGTGGAGGATGAGACTTGAACTCTCCCCCTCTACACTTTCAGGACTTGTAGCTTCACCTTAGGTTTGTCCTCACTGTTTATTCCTCATGGAAAGGGCGCTCCCAGAGGTGGATGAGTCAGAGAACACATGCTTTGGGATCACTGCATGTGCTCAGTCTCCTCATTTCAGCCTCAGCACCTCCCAAGGCTGATGTGCTGAGATGCTTCCAATTGAGAGGGCTCCACGTCCAGCTGCCCCTAAAGACCCTTCATGGCCGGCAGGAATTCTAGAGGACTGTGTGAAGGGGCTGCTGGGCTCGCTTCACACACTGGCTCTCACAGCCCTGCTAACCTGGTCTCCTGGAATTGACCAGGCCCAGGACAGAGACTCAGGGCAGCAGGACCCAGGGTCACTGCTCTTCTTACAACCCACTGCTCCATCCGGACAGCCCTGCCCCTGCTCCCCACACTCCAGTCCTGCCTACCCTCTGACCTTTCCTCAGGCCTGCCTTGGTCTTATCCTTCCCAGTTCTTCCAAGGCTGGGGTAAACCCTGGCAGGTGCTGTGTGTTTAGGAGGCTTCCCCTGCTGTAGAACTTTTGTTTCAGTATTCCAGACTAAGGGAATTGGTTCAAGTTACTTTTAACTCTAATATTGCTTTCATCCTCTCTAAGGGGCTAAGAGACTTACGGAGTTGTTTTGAAGTACCTAAGGTTAGCTCAGGCACAGGACACTTACTTGTTTTGTGAAGTTGGTTGCATATCTAGGCTATTGTGGAGAATGCTGCAATGAACCTAAGTTCATCTCATTGTGATACTGATTTAATTTCCTTTGGATATATACCCAGAACTGTGATTGCTGAATCATATGATATTTCTGTTTATAATTTTATAAGGAACCCCCATCCTCTTTTTCATAAGAGCTGCACCATTTTACATTCCCACCAGCTGTGTACAAAGTTTCCAATTCCCCACATCTTGGCCTTAAACTGTTAATTTTTTTCTTTATAATACACAGCCTAACAGGTGTGAGGTGTTCATTTGCATTGCCTTGATGATTAGTGAGGTTGAGAACCTTTTCCTATATTTGTTAGCCATTTGTATGTCTTTTTCAGGAAATGTCTTCTTTAAGTCTTTGCACATTTCTGAACCCATTTATTTACCCTTTTTAATTTTTTAACTTAGTTTGCATTTGAGTTGTAATGTTTTTCTTAGATGGTTTAGACATTAGCTCCTTTTCTGATATATGTTTGTAATCTCTCTGTAAGTTATATTTTCATCCTATTGACTGTTGAAAAAACTATACTTTCCCTATTTGTTGTCTTAGAAGCTTGGTGAATTTCATTTGGCCATGTATCTATGAGTTTTCTTGGGGGTTATTTATTCTGGTCTTTAGGCCTATGTATCTGTTTCTATGTCAGTACCGTACAGTTTTGATTCCTGTGGCTTTGTAATGTGTTTTGAAGTCAGGAAGTGAGAAGCCTCCATCTATGTTCTTTGTTCTCAGGATTCTTTTTTCTGTTTGGAGTCCTTAGTGTTTCCATATATATATTAGGATCTTTTTTTTTTCTATTTCTTTGAAAATGACATTGGGATTTTGATATGTATTACAATGAATTACTACTTACCTTTGGGTAGTGTAGAAATGTCAACAATAATAAGTCTCCAGTCTATGAATATGATATGTCATTTCAATGATTTGTTCCTTGTTTAGTTCTTTCAGCAGTGTTTTGTAGTTTTCAGTGTACAGGCCATTTACCTTCTAAGGGCATATTGTCCCTTCCTTCCCTGGATTTTTCAGAGGCAGTGGTGAGAAGGATGGCCTCATGAAGTGAGTGAATGTCCCTCCCTCCCTTCTGCACCTGCTCGCTGATTATGTCTAGCACAGGTGCACTGGGCCATGCTCATTACCTCTCCCCTCAAGTGGAACACCTGTCTGGAATTCCTCTAGGATCTGGGTGTTGACATTACTGTTTCAGTGTCCCCAAGGTCTCATGAGTGCCTGGCAAGTGTGCATGAGCCTAGGAAACACCTACAAATGAATCATCAAATCTGGCCAGCAAACTGCCCTGCAGAAGGTGTTGGGCTGCACCTCTCACGCCTGCAAGCCCTGTACTTGCTCAGCCTCTGGGCTAAGGAAAGGGCCCGGAGACAGGGACAGAGACACTCATGGTTTAATAGATGGGAGATCTTTCACGTCAGAAGCAATGTAGTCCTGGAGAGACATCCCACTGTAGATAGGCGATGGCAGGCAGAACGCAGCAGCAGCAGTAGCAGCATTCTTCACTCTGGGCGGAATAGGCAGGCTACCAGTTAAAGGGGGAATTGACAGCAGATGGGCTCATGGGTTACCAGGGAAACCAGCAGAGGGACACATCCCTCTTACCCCTTGGGCTAAGTACTTCACGGGGCACAAGTTTTTCCTTTGGAAAACCATCAGCAAACAGCCATCTTGAATGGGTAGATATGTATATATATATGGAGAGAGAGAGAGAGAGGGATGTGTATTATAGTGTGGTAGCCACTAGCTAGATGTGCCTGTTATAATTTATTTAATTCAATCAATGATTAACTCAGTGTATTAAAATAAAACAAATAAAATATCCAATTACTCAGTCACATTAGTCACATTTTAAATGTATCCATAAGACTTGTAAATTCGTGTTCGTGTTTCTACAGAATCGACTCTGGATAGCATTTGTGGCTGTGATAAGGAAAAGGATACAGGTAGGAACAACACTTAGGTAGGATCTAATGGCAGAGGGTTCCTGGAACTTTAGGGTTATATCTCCTGCTTTGGAGACTGAGGAAGGTGGATATGAAATCAGAAAGAAGAATAAAATATGTGTAGAGTTCTGGCTTGTTTTTTTCATATTTTAATGATACAATAGAGAGAAATTGTGTCCTTAGACGTGACTGTGCTCTATAATCACCTTTTCTTGATTTGCTCATCAAAACTGATCTTTTGCACATGAGCTGCTCTTTCTTGTGCTTGTCACTGCCTAATATGGAAGTTTGTGTTCTGGTTAGCACATCTAGGATATTGTGCACAGGAGAGTTTGTTTTCTTTTGCATATTGACCTATGATGGACAGAACCTGTGGGTCAAAACTCTCATGGGCCCTTGAAACTTGAGACCAAGTTCTTCTAGAAAGGGTGAGGTGGTGGATGAGAAGTGAACTGTCTCCCTCTGCACTTTCAGGACTTGTGGCTTCACCTCATGTTTTGTCCTCACTGTTAGTTCCTCTTGTAAAGGACAGTCCCAGAGATGGATGAGTCACAGAACATGTGCTCTGGGATCACTGCATGAGCTCCTTGAGCTCATCTCAGCCTCTCCATTTCCCCAAGGCTGATGTGCTGACATGCTTCCATTTGAGAGGGGTCCACGTCCAGCTGCCCCTAAAGACCCTTCATGGCCGGCAGGAATTCTAGGGGGCTGTGTGAAGGGGTTGCTGGGCTTCTTCACACACTTGCTTTCACAGCCCTGCTAACCTGGTCTCCTGGGGTTGACCAGGCCCAGGACAGAGACTCAGGGCAGCAGGACCCAGGGTCACTGCTCTTCTTACAACCCAGTGCTCCGTCCAGACAGCCCTGCCCATGCTCCCCACACCCCAGTCCTGCCTACCCTCTGACCTTTCCTCAGGCCTGCCTTGGTCTTATCCTTCCCAGTTCTTCCAAGGCTGTGGTAAACCCTGGCAGGTGCTGTGTGTTTATGAGGCTTCCTCTGCTGTAGAATTTTGTTTCACTATTCCAGAATAAGGGAAATGGGACAAGTTACTTTTAACTCTAATATTGCTTTCATCCGCTCTAAGGGGCTAAGAGACTTACGGAGTTGTTTTGAAGTACCTAAGGTTAGCTCAGGCACAGGACCCTTACTTGTTTTGTGAAGTTGGTTGCATGTTCTTCCCTCAACACAGCTGTTGCCCAGATTTGGTTAATATTCCTTTTCCTCAGAAGGAGATGGTGCAGAGATAAATGTTCCAAGCTCTTGACCTCATAAGTGGAAAAGCCAAACTGAGAACCCAGGGGTGTGTCCCAATATGGATGCTCTGGATCCCTGACCTGCACTTACCACTCAGCCAAGGGATCCTCAGTCATGGAGCAAGGGAGTCCCTGCATCCGTATCCTTGGCTGGAAGTCCTAGCATCTCCAAAGGTCCAGACCATGCCCATCAGGTGGCCTTAGTGGTCACAGAATCCAGGGCAGCTATGGGTGGTCTTATCAGTTGACTTTGGCACAGTCATTAATGTGAAATTTACCTCAGGAGCTGCATTCTCCTGGTCAGCTCACAGATTCTGAGAGGTGTGAGACCCCATGTATACAGTACAGGTCATATCTGTCAGTGCTGTTGTCATTGCTTAAACAAGGCCAAAAGCAGATAAGAATCAGGGAGCTATTTTATTGTATTGGATAACATTACCATAAGCCATAGCATTGGTCAATTTCTGTAGCCCACACCCAAGGACTCAAAGTGGAACCTGACTGTTAGCCTGTACACTTCTCCTGCACAGCTGGGTTAGAGACAGGCTGTGCTCAGTCCGGGCTCCCTCTTCATAACAAAGTGTCCCACTTATGGAACAGCTCCCTAGAGTATGGACAGCCCCTGACTCAGTGGGCATACATACATTGTATAGAAAACAAAGACTGGGAGAAAAATATGATACGGTTGATAGTGGCTGTATCTAAATGGTAGGATTTCAGTTTTGTCAAATCTTGTGTATTTGATTTTCTTTAAGACAAGTGATTAGTGAATAAATATAGCATATTTTGTCTAGGATTGAATTCAGTCCTTTAATGGAGGTTGCTTTTAATCAGGTATAAAATATCATACAACAGAAGACATGATAAATGCAGTAGCTGGACTTGTGGATGCTGGGGAAAGAGTGATCTGGGAAAAATCAAGAGACAGTGGCAGTTTAGCAGAAGCTCAAATCATGGGTCATGTGTCCCTGTCATTGAAACAGAGCATGCATTTTAGTGTTTACCATTTTTTAGATCGACCCTTCCCTTCTGATTAGGCTCCCCTTAGCTAGAAAGCCAAAGCTCTGTTTTCAATTCCTTCCTCTTGTCCTTTGCCTTCCTTCATCCCCCAAAGAGGATGGCCCAACACCAGCTCAGCCCACACTTACTAACCTCCCACATCCATACACACCACCCCATGTCCTCATCGAGAAGAAAGCCCCTGAGTAATTCCTGAGCAGCATCACCAGTGTCCTGACAGTTACTCTGTGTCCCTCCAGCTCTCCCTGAGGATGTGGCCGTTGACCTGCACCGTGATAGGACAGAAGAAAAGCCTCCATGGATCATCAAGGTAAGCTGGATTTTTTCTGGTCTGAGATAGGAATATTGCTTTATTTCTCTTTCAATAGATTTAAGTTATGAATATTTGAGGGTATTCCTTCCAGATACATACAATTCCCTTGGTTGGGAGAATGTGGAGTGAGAGTCTATTACCAACTCATGGTGCCTGATTCCACAGGACATTACAATTGACAGCATCCATTACAGCCTGTAGAGTACGGAGCTCTCTCTCCTGCAGCGATTTTTCCTCTAGGAAAAGAATTCTGTAATTTCCAACCTAAATGGACTTGGAAGTTCCATCCTCCCAGCAAAGTTCTTGCCTTTCAGCCTGAGTAGGTTTGTTCTGATAACCCTTGCTGGGTTCCCTGGACCACTGTTTCTTATGAGGTTTTTCTACTGTCAGCAAATGAACAAAAGACCTGAGCATCACTGTGATCTTATCCTCATAGTGTTTTCTCTTCTGTAATTGCAGGTGGCCTTCACAGAACGTCTAAACAGTATGTATTCTGGAATCAGTCACTTGGGGAGGAAGAACTTTGAAGATGAGAAAGTGGGACATTCTTGCTGGGTTTAGTGTAGAGGGCAAACTGATTCCAAATTTGTGCTGGGAATGAGAGTAGGGGCCCTGGTGATAGAAAGTGATTTACAAGTAATGTGACCAATTACTATAGTCCCAGGAAGAACCTGTATTACGGTTAGGTGGTGTAGGTTTGTGTGCATGAGACTGGGTGTGTCTGTATGTGAAATGAGTGGTATGATTCTGTGTGTGTATTTGAACATTTTGTGTTGTGTTTGCCTTGATTTATGTTCCCCTAAACATCACTGTTACTGGTGCCAACTTTCTAAAAAATATTACCATCAACGCTGCATCATGAATGGGTATGGATATAAAAGTAACTAAACTGTACACTTTCAGGGTGTGCATTGATTTTATACCAAGTGAGCCTCATTTAACCTGGAAAACAAATCCTATCACCACCCAGGCAAATGTTTACTGGATTCTTTTTTTTTTTTTCTTTTGGCTGTGTTGGATCTTCGTTGCAGTGCGCAGGCTTCTCATTTCGGTGGCTACTGTTGTTCCAGAGCACGGGCTCTAGGTGCATGGGCTTCAAAAGTTGTGGCACGTGGGCTCAGTAGTTGTGACTTGCGGGGTCTAGAGCACAGGCTCAGTAGTTGTGGTGCACGGGTTTAGTTGCTCCATGGCTGGATTCTTAGTGAACAACACTGGGTTTCAGCATCCCTACTACTTGGTCAATTATAACTTCATTTAATAAGAAATCTCATCTCTTTGTAGGTCTCATAGCATTCTGAATGGTTATGATACATCTCTCTGCCACTTCCCTCATTCTAACTGTTTCCTATTAGAGCCTCGGGATGAGTCCTCCCCCCTTACCTGAAGCACCTGGTGCTAGGCAGGCCTCCTTCTTTCTGCAGGGAGCCCATGCTTGTACCCACATGCCACACCCAGTTCTGGAGGAGTCCGAGAAAGAAGGAGCCTCCAGGAGTAGATGGAGGAAATTCACTCCACCTTTCTCCTTTGAGGCTAATATTCACTATCGGATTCTGTGCTAAGGAAACGAAATGTCCTTCTCCAGTAGAAAGTCTGTCTTCCATCACTTGTGCCAGCCCTGTTTCTGTGTGCTGGGCAAGAAACACTGCATACAGTGAAGACAGAACCAAGAGATCTACCCCAGGGCTTGAGCTCAGGGTGGGCACTGGCTCCCTTCCCAGGAGGGCGGACAGGAGGTTGTGCTTTGCAAGGTGGGACAGAGAAACCAAGCAGTGTGACAAGAGCATCTCCACTCATGTTGCTGGGCAAACTGCCAGATGAAGTAGGTTTTTGGTATTTTCTGAAGGCTTTTGCAAGCAAACAAGTCTGGGAGTAAAGTCAATTAAAACATGGAAAGTTATACTTAAAAATTTTTTTTCCACAGTGAGTCCTTTGAGAAATACATACTTTAATAGAATATGATTGCCTTATATGTGTCAATATTTTCCCCACCAAAGAAAAAACTGAAAATGCTTGATTGTAAAATGTCACTTGTTTACCCAAGAGACTGTGTATGAGTAAAGTTGTTCTAGAAATCCTCAATCCCTAGGTGGTAGTTTCCTGATGGTGCTGAGGGGAACCCTGGTGTGTGATTCAGTGCCTGCTACTCACAGGGAGGCTCTTAAGAACTCAGAGACCCGCCCAGTGGACCCCACGTGTGAGGACAGGATTGGCACCTCGCGCTGGACTTGAAGAGGGAAATGCTTTAGAGAAGTGGAAGGAGATACATTAAGGACACCTGAGCCATGGGGAGTCAGGTGTGGTTGGTTTAGAGATCAAGGAAAAGTGTACACCTGAGCACAGCCTGGGCCACACTTAGGTTGCTATTGGCACTTCTGGTTGAATGGGGAAGAGAAAGGACATCCCCCTCTTGCTGGAGTGAACTCTGGAGAGATGTCTTCTTTAAAGCCTGGGGAGAGGAGCTTCTCTCCCATTATCTCCTGATACCTGTGTACATTCAAGACCCTTCCTGCTTTCTTCTTTCCCTCTGTTGACTCCCTTTCCTTATTTTTCTTCTTTTTTCCCCTTTTTCCACTTTGTATTTATTTTACATATGTGTATTTTATTGTTGTAAAAGTACACATACAATGAAATCCAGCAACTTAACAAGTTTTGAAATGTCCAGGCCGTCCTGTTGACTATATGCACCTTGTTGTACAGCATGTGTCTAGAACTTTTCCATTTTGAAATAACACATTCTAACCATTGAACAGAGACTTCCCATGTCAACCTCCTGCCAGCTCTTGGAACCCCCCTTCTACTCTCTGCTTCTCGGAGTTTTCTTTCAGTTTTTGACCTTCTGTGACTGGCTTATTTCACTCTTACAAATGTCCTCCAAGTTCTTCCGTGTTGCTGCAAATGGCAGGATTTCCTTCTTTTTCAAAGACTGAATGACATTCCACTGTATGTATACACCACATTTTCTTTATTAATTCATCTTCCCATGGACACTAGGCAGTTTTCCTATGTTGTGTATTGTGTATAATGCTGCAATGGACATGAGATTGTAGATATCTCTTGGACATTCTTGTTTTATCTCCTTGGTATATAAACCTAAATGAGTGACTGCTGGATTTTATGATAGTCCTCTTAATAATTTTTTGGGGAACTCCATTCTGCTTTCCATAATGGCTACACCATTTTACATTACTACAGGGTACAAAACAGGGTACAGAAGTTCCACTTCTTCACATCTTTGCCAGCATCCATTAATTTTCTTTCTTTCTTTCTTTTTTTTTTTTGCAGTACATGTGTCTCTCATTGCTGTGGGCTCTCCCGTTGGGCAGCACAGGCTCCAAACGCACAGGCTCAGCGGCCATGGCTCATGGGCCCAGCTGCTCAGTGGCATGTGGGATCCTCCCAGACCGGGGCACGAACGTGTGTCCCCTGCCTCGGCAGGCGGACTCTCAACCACTGTGCCACCAGGGAAGCCCTAATTGTCTTTTTATTATACACATCCTAAGAGGTGTGAGTGATATCTCCTTGTGGCTTGATTTCCATTTCCCTGATGCTTAGCAATGTTGAGCAAATTTTCATATGTAGATTGACCACTTGTATGTTTTCATGAAGAAATGTCTAGTGAAGCTTTTTACCCATTTTTAAACTCAGTTATTTGCCCGCTCTTTTTCTGAAATTGACTTGTAGTAGTTTCTTATATATTCTGGATATTGGTCTCTTATTCAGATACAAGGTTTACACATATTTCCTCCCATCCTCTAGGTTGCCTTTTCATTCTGTTGATTGTTGAAGAGACTATCCTTTCTTCTCTTGGTAATCTTAGAACCTTGGCCAAGATCAGTTGGCCATATATATGTGCGTTTATTTGGGGTCTCTCTATTATATTTCATTGGTCTATCTCACTGTCTTGATGCCAGTAGCAGACTGTTTTGACTACTGTGGCATTGTTATGTGTTTTGAGTTCAGGAAGTGTTAATCTCCATCATTGCTCTTTGCTCTCATGATTGTTTTATCTACTTGGGTGGGTTCCATATGTATTTTAGAATTCTGTCCACTTCTATAATAATGACATGGAATTTTCTGGGTTGTTGCGATGTATGTGTACATCCCTTTATGTAGTATAGAAATAGCAACAGTATTCAATAATCCAGTCTATGAACATGGTATGTCATTCCAATTACTTGTCTCTTCCTTAATTTTTTTCAGTAATGTCCTGTAGTTTTCAGTATACAAATTTTTCACCTCCTACGGGGCCTTTTCCACTGCCTTCCTTAGGTCTTCTAGAGTCAGGATTGAGAAGGATGGACTCATGGAGAGAGTGAAATCCCTCCCTCCCCCTGCACCTACTCTCTGATTATGTCTAATACAGGTGTACTGGGCCATGCTCTTCACCTCTGTCTACAAGTGGGCCCCTTGCTGGGAATTCCTCTTGGACCTGAGTGTTGACTGTACTATTTCAGTGTCCACAAGGACTCTCCCAATGCCTGGCGTGGGTCCAAGAGCCCAAGATATACCTACATACGAATGATCAGGTCAGGCCATTAAATTTTCTGCAGTAAAGAACAACCATGGGAAGGGTGGCTGGTTGGCTCTTTCTCATCTTTGGATTTCTTAGAGCTGAGCTTTCCAGTGTGGTAGCCACTAACCAAATGTGTCTTTTTATAATTAATTTAGTTCAAACAATAATTAACTCATTCTATTAAAAAATGCACAAAACACACAATTGCTTTGTCACACTAGCCATGTTTCAAGTGTGTCTGTAACATCTGGAATTTCAGGTTGGTAAGGTTGACGGTGAAAGCTATAAATGGGTTTATGGAAGTGAGGGGTCGAAAGGTGATTTTCTCAGCATCTCTCCCTCATTTGAAATTTTCAACTGTGATCAATATCTTATTGAAGGACTCTGCACAGAGCACAGGGGAGGTCTGAGAACCTGGAGGGAAGACCAGGGTGATGCTGTGTGAGCCAGCAAGTCGAGTAGGAGAAATGGGTGGGTCAACTTGTATAATAACTTTAAGCTCATGGTTGTGTTTGTACAAAATGCATGGTGGAAGCTTACATAGCAGTGATGCTGATGGCGATTCACATAGGGAACAACTCTCAGGTAGGATCTAAAGGGAGACAATTTCTAGAACACTTTGGTTCCACCCACTTCTTTAAAAACGAAGGAAGGTGAATATGAACTCAGGAAGAAGAATGAAATATGTGTAGAATTCTGATTTGTTCTTTCCAGATTTTAATGATATAATAGAGTTGTTGTGTCCATGTTCTTTGACTGTACTGTGCTTATAGTCATCTTTTCTAGCTTTGCATTCAGAAATTTTCTTTCTCACAAGACTACTCTTTCATTGCTTTTTCACTGCCAAAAATGAAAGGTTCGTTTCTGTTTGGTACCTGGAGGGTATTTTGCACCAGGATTTTGGTTTCATTTTTACATTCACGTATGATGGCCATATCCTAGTGGGAACAAAACTCTCATAGTCACTTGACACTGGAGAACAAGTCCTTATATTTAGTGTCAGGTGGTGGATGAGACTAGAACTCTCTCCCTCTACACTTTCAGGACTTGTAGCTTCATCTTACTTTTGTCCTCACTCTTTATTCCTCATAGAAAGCGCGCTCCCAGAGGTGGATGAGTCAGAGAACACATGCTTTGGGATCACTGCATGTGCTCAGTCTCCTCATTTCAGCCTCAGCACCTCCCAAGGCTGATGTGCTGAGATGCTTCCAATTGAGAGGGCTCCACGTCCAGCTGCCCCTAAAGACCCTTCATGGCCGGCAGGAATTCTAGAGGACTGTGTGAAGGGGCTGCTGGGCTCGCTTCACACACTGGCTCTCACAGCCCTGCTAACCTGGTCTCCTGGAATTGACCAGGCCCAGGACAGAGACTCAGGGCAGCAGGACCCAGGGTCACTGCTCTTCTTACAACCCACTGCTCCATCCGGACAGCCCTGCCCCTGCTCCCCACACTCCAGTCCTGCCTACCCTCTGACCTTTCCTCAGGCCTGCCTTGGTCTTATCCTTCCCAGTTCTTCCAAGGCTGGGGTAAACCCTGGCAGGTGCTGTGTGTTTAGGAGGCTTCCCCTGCTGTAGAACTTTTGTTTCAGTATTCCAGACTAAGGGAATTGGTTCAAGTTACTTTTAACTCTAATATTGCTTTCATCCTCTCTAAGGGGCTAAGAGACTTACGGAGTTGTTTTGAAGTACCTAAGGTTAGCTCAGGCACAGGACACTTACTTGTTTTGTGAAGTTGGTTGCATATCTAGGCTATTGTGGAGAATGCTGCAATGAACCTAAGTTCATCTCATTGTGATACTGATTTAATTTCCTTTGGATATATACCCAGAACTGTGATTGCTGAATCATATGATATTTCTGTTTATAATTTTATAAGGAACCCCCATCCTCTTTT
Organism: Mesoplodon mirus; assembly: GCF_964341445.2. Lineage (NCBI taxonomy): Eukaryota > Metazoa > Chordata > Mammalia > Artiodactyla > Ziphiidae > Mesoplodon > Mesoplodon mirus. The sequence continues at coordinate 11,857 of NW_028294350.1, read as the reverse complement.
TCATAAGAGCTGCACCATTTTACATTCCCACCAGCTGTGTACAAAGTTTCCAATTCCCCACATCTTGGCCTTAAACTGTTAATTTTTTTCTTTATAATACACAGCCTAACAGGTGTGAGGTGTTCATTTGCATTGCCTTGATGATTAGTGAGGTTGAGAACCTTTTCCTATATTTGTTAGCCATTTGTATGTCTTTTTCAGGAAATGTCTTCTTTAAGTCTTTGCACATTTCTGAACCCATTTATTTACCCTTTTTAATTTTTTAACTTAGTTTGCATTTGAGTTGTAATGTTTTTCTTAGATGTTTTAGACATTAGCTCCTTTTCTGATATATGTTTGTAATCTCTCTGTAAGTTATATTTTCATCCTATTGACTGTTGAAAAAACTATACTTTCCCTATTTGTTGTCTTAGAAGCTTGGTGAATTTCATTTGGCCATGTATCTATGAGTTTTCTTGGGGGTTATTTATTCTGGTCTTTAGGCCTATGTATCTGTTTCTATGTCAGTACCATACAGTTTTGATTCCTGTGGCTTTGTAGTGTGTTTTGAAGACAGGAAGTGAGAAGCCTCCATCTATGTTCTTTGTTCTCAGGATTGTTTTGTCTCTTTGGAGTCCTTAGTGTTTCCATATATATTTTAGGATCTTTTTTTTCTATTTCTTTGAAAATGACATTGGGATTTTGATATGTATTACAATGAATTTATACTTACCTTTGCGTAGTGTACAAATGTCAACAATAATAAGTCTCCAGTCTATGAATGTGATATGTCATTTCAATTCTTTGTTCCTTGTTAAATTCTTTCAGCAGTGGTTTGTAGTTTTTAGTGTACAGGCCATTTACCTTCTAAGGGCATATTGTCCTTTCCTTCCCTGGATTTTTCAGAGGCAGTGGTGAGAAGGATGGCCTCATGAAGTGAGTGAATGTCCCTCCCTCCCTTCTGCACCTGCTCACTGATTATGTCTAGCACAGGTGCACCGGGCCATGCTCATTACCTCTCCCCTCAAGTGGAACACCTGTCGGGAATTCCTCTAGGATCTGGGTGTTGACATTACTGTTTCAGTGTCCCCAAGGTCTCATGAGTGCCTGGCAAGTGTGCATGAGCCTAGGAAACACCTACAAATGAATCATCAAATCTGGCCAGCAAACTGCCCTGCAGAAGGTGTTGGGCTGCACCTCTCACGCCTGCAAGCCCTGTACTTGCTCTGCCTCAGGGCTAAGGAAAGGGCCCGGAGACAGGGACAGAGACACTCATGGTTTAATAGATGGGAGATCTTTCACGTCAGAAGCAATGCGGTCCTGGAGAGACATCCCACTGTAGATAGGCGATGGCAGGCAGAACGCAGCAGCAGCAGTAGCAGCATTCTTCACTCTGGGCGGAATAGGCAGGCTTCCAGTTAAAGGGGGGATTGACAGCAGATGGGCTCATCGGTTACCAGGGAAACCTGCAGAGGGACACATCCCTCTTACCCCTTGGGCTAAGTACCTTCACGGGGCACAAGTTTTTCCTTTGGTAAACCATCAGCAAACAGCCATCTTGAATGGGTAGATATGTATATATATATGGAGAGAGAGAGAGAGAGGGATGTGTATTATAGTGTGGTAGCCACTAGCTAGATGTGCCTGTTATAATTTATTTAATTCAATCAATGATTAACTCAGTGTATTAAAATAAAACAAATAAAATATCCAATTACTCAGTCACATTAGTCACATTTTAAATGTATCCATAAGACTTGTACATTCATGTTTGTGTTTCTACAGAATCGACTCTGGATAGCATTTGTGGCCGTGATAAGGAAAAGGATACAGGTAGGAACAACACTTAGGTAGGATCTAATGGCAGAGGGTTCCTGGAACTTTAGGGTTATATCTCCTGCTTTGGAGACTGAGGAAGGTGGATATGAAATCAGAAAGAAGAATAAAATATGTGTAGAGTTCTGGCTTGTTTTTTTCATATTTTAATGATACAATAGAGAGAAATTGTGTCCTTAGACGTGACTGTGCTCTATAATCACCTTTTCTTGATTTGCTCATCAAAACTGATCTTTTGCACATGAGCTGCTCTTTCTTGTGCTTGTCACTGCCTAATATGGAAGTTTGTGTTCTGGTTAGCACATCTAGGATATTGTGCACAGGAGAGTTTGTTTTCTTTTGCATATTGACCTATGATGGACAGAACCTGTGGGTCAAAACTCTCATGGGCCCTTGAAACTTGAGACCAAGTTCTTCTAGAAAGGGTGAGGTGGTGGATGAGAAGTGAACTGTCTCCCTCTGCACTTTCAGGACTTGTGGCTTCACCTCATGTTTTGTCCTCACTGTTAGTTCCTCTTGTAAAGGAGAGTCCCAGAGATGGATGAGTCACAGAACATGTGCTCTGGGATCACTGCATGAGCTCCTTGAGCTCATCTCAGCCTCTCCATTTCCCCAAGGCTGATGTGCTGACATGCTTTCATTTGAGAGGGGTCCACGTCCAGCTTCCCCTAAAGACCCTTCATGGCCGGCAGGAATTCTAGAGGGCTGTGTGAAGGGGCTGCTGGGCTTCTTCACACACTTGCTTTCACAGCCCTGCTAACCTGGTCTCCTGGGGTTGACCAGGCCCAGGACAGAGACTCAGGGCAGCAGGACCCAGGGTCACTGCTCTTCTTACAACCCAGTGCTCCGTCCAGACAGCCCTGCCCATGCTCCCCACACCCCAGTCCTGCCTACCCTCTGACCTTTCCTCAGGCCTGCCTTGGTCTTATCCTTCCCAGTTCTTCCAAGGCTGTGGTAAACCCTGGCAGGTGCTGTGTGTTTATGAGGCTTCCTCTGCTGTAGAATTTTGTTTCACTATTCCAGAGTAAGGGAATTGGGACAAGTTACTTTTAACTCTAATATTGCTTTCATCCGCTCTAAGGGGCTAAGAGACTTACGGAGTTGTTTTGAAGTACCTAAGGTTAGCTCAGGCACAGGACCCTTACTTGTTTTGTGAAGTTGGTTGCATGTTCTTCCCTCAACACAGCTGTTGCCCAGATTTGGTTAATATTCCTTTTCCTCAGAAGGAGATGATGCAGAGATAAATGTTCTAAGCTCTTGACCTCCTAAGTGGAAAAGCCAAACTGAGAACCCAGGGATGGGTCCCAATATGGATGCTCTGGATCCCTGACCTGCACTTACCACTCAGCCAAGGGATCCTCAGTCATGGAGCAAGGGAGTCCCTGCATCCGTATCCTTGGCTGGAAGTCCTAGCATCTCCAAAGGTCCAGACCTTGCCCATCAGTTGGCCTTAATGATCACAGAATCCAGGGCAGCTATGGGTGGACTTATCAGTTGACTTTGGCACAGTCATTAATGTGAAATGCACCTCAAGACCTGCATTCTCCTGGTCAGCTCACAGATTCTGAGAGGTGTGAGACCCCATGTATACAGTACAGGTCATATCTGTCAGTGCTGGTGTCATTGCTTAAACAAGGCCAAAAGCAGATAAGAATCAGGGAGCTATTTTATTGTATTGGATAACATTACCATAAGCCATAGCATTGGTCAATTTCTGTAGCCCACAACCAAGGACTCAAAGTGGAGCCTGACTGTTAGCCTGTACACTTCTCCTGCACAGCTGGGTTAGAGACAGGCTGTGCTCAGTCCGGGCTCCCTCTTCATAACAAAGTGTCCCAATTATGGAACAGCTCCCTAGAGTATGGACAGCCCCTGACTCAGTGGGCATACATACATTGTATAGAAAACAAAGACTGGGAGAAAAATATGATACGATTGATAGTGGCTGTATCTAAAGGGTAGGATTTCAGTTTTGTCAAATCTTGTGTATTTGATTTTCTTTAAGACAAGTGATTAGTGAATAAATATAGCATATTTTGTCTAGGATTGAATTCAGTCCTTTAATGGAGGTTGCTTTTAATCAGGTATAAAATATCATACAACAGAAGACATGATAAATGCAGTAGCTGGACTTGTGGATGCTGGGGAAAGAGTGATCTGGGAAAAATCAAGAGACAGTGGCAATTTAGCAGAAGCTCAAATCATGGGTCATGTGTCCCTGTCATTGAAACAGAGCATGCATTTTAGTGTTTACCAATTTTTAGATCGACCCTTCCCTTCTGATTAGGCTCCCCTTAGCTAGAAAGCCAAAGCTCTGTTTTCAATTCCTTCCTCTTGTCCTTTGCCTTCCTTCATCCCCCAAAGAGGATGGCCCAACACCAGCTCAGCCCACACTTACTAACCTCCCACATCCATACACACCACCCCATGTCCTCATCGAGAAGAAAGCCCTTGAGTAATTCCTGAGCAGCATCACCAGTGTCCTGACAGTTACTCTGTGTCCCTCCAGCTCTCCCTGAGGATGTGGCCGTTGACCTGCACCATGATAGGACAGAAGAAAAGCCTCCGTGGATCATCAAGGTAAGCTGGATTTTTTCTGGTCTGAGATAGGAATATTGCTTTATTTCTCTTTCAATAGATTTAAGTTATGAATATTTGAGGGTATTCCTTCCAGATACATACAATTCCCTTGGTTGGGAGAATGTGGAGTGAGAGTCTATTACCAACTCATGGTGCCTGATTCCACAGGACATTAAAGTTGACAGCATCCATTACAGCCTGTACAGTACGGAGCTCTCTCTCCTGCAGCGATTTTTCCTCTAGGAAAAGAATTCTGTAATTTCCAACCTAAATGGACTTGGAAGTTCCATCCTCCCAGCAAAGTTCTTGCCTTTCAGCCTGAGTAGGTTTGCTCTGATAACCCTTGCTGGGTTCCCTGGACCACTGTTTCTTATGAGGTTTTCTACTGTCAGCAAATGAACAAAAGACCTGAGCATCACTGTGATCTTATCCTCATAGTGTTTTCTCTTCTGTAATTGCAGGTGGCCTTCACAGAACGTCTAAACAGTATGTATTCTGGAATCAGTCACTTGGGGAGGAAGAACTTTGAAGATGAGAAAGTGGGACATTCTTGCTGGGTTTAGTGTAGAGGGCAAACTGATTGCAAATTTGTGCTGGGAATGAGAGTAGGGTCCCTGGTGATAGAAAGTGATTTACAAGTAATGTGACCAATTACTATAGTCCCAGGAAGAAGCTGTATTACGGTTAGGTGGTGTAGGTTTGTGTGCATGAGACTGGGTGTGTCTGTATGTGAAATGAGTGGTATGATTCTGTGTGTGTATGTGAACATTTTGTGTTGTGTTTGCCTTGATTTATGTTCCCCTAAACATCACTGTTACTGGTGCCAACTTTCTAAAAAATATTCCCATCAACACTGCATCATGAATGGGTATGGATATAAAAGTAAATAAACTGTACACTTTCAGGGTGTGCATTGATTTTATACCAATTGAGCCTCATTTAACCTGGAAAACAAATCCTATCACCATCCAGGCAAATGTTTACTGGATTCTTTTCTTTTTTTTTTTTTTTTGGCTGTGTTGGCTCTTCGTTGCAGTGCGCAGGCTTCTCATTTCGGTGGCTACTGTTGTTCCAGAGCACGGGCTCTAGGTGCATGGGCTTCAAAAGTTGTGGCACGTGGGCTCAGTAGTTGTGACTTGCGGGGTCTAGAGCACAGGCTTAGTAGTTGTGGTGTAAGGGTTTAGTTGCTCCATGGCTGGATACTTAGTGAACAACACTGGGTTTCAGCATCCCTACTACTTGGTCAATTACAACTTCATTTAATAAGAAACCTCATCTCTTAGTAGGTCTCATAGCATTCTGAATGGTTATGATACATCTCTCTGCCACTTCCCTCATTCTAACTGTTTCCTATTAGAGCCTCGGGATGAGTCCTCCCCCCTTACCTGAAGCACCTGGTGCTAAGCAGGCCTCCTTTTTTTGCAGGGAGCCCATGCTTGTACCCACATGCCACACCCAGTTCTGGAGGAGTCCGAGAAAGAAGGAGCCTCCAGGAGTAGATGGAGGAAATTCACTCCACATTTCTCCTTTGAGGCTAATATTCACTATCGGATTCTGTGCTAAGGAAACGAAATGTCCTTCTCCAGTAGAAAGTCTGTCTTCCATCACTTGTGCCAGCCCTGTTTCTGTGTGCTGGGCAAGAAACACTGCATACAGTGAAGACAGAACCAAGAGATCTACCCCAGGGCTTGAGCTCAGGGTTGGCACTGGCTCCCTTCCCAGGAGGGCGGACAGGAGGTTGTGCTTTGCAAGGTGGGACAGAGAAACCAAGCAGTGTGACAAGAGGATCTCCACTCATGTTGCTGTGCAAACGGCCCGATGAAGTAGGTTTTTGGTATTTTCTGAAGGCTTTTGCAAGCAAACAAGTCTGGGAGTAAAGTCAATTAAAACATGGAAAGTTATACTTAAAAATTTTTTTTCCACAGTGAGTCCTTTGAGAAATACATTCTTTAATAGAATATGATTGCCTTATATGTGTCAATATTTTCCCCACCAAAGAAAAATCTGAAAATGCTTGATTGTAAAATGTCCCTTGTTTACCCAAGAGACTGTGTATGAGTAAAGTTGTTCTAGAAATCCTCAATCCCTAGGTGGTAGTTTCCTGATGGTGCTGAGGGGAACCCTGGTGTGCGATTCAGTGCCTGCTACTCACAGGGAGGCTCTTAAGAACTCAGAGACCCGCCCAGTGGACCCCACGTGTGAGGACAGGATTGGTGCCTCGGGCTGGACTTGAAGAGGGAAATGCCTTAGAGAAGTGGAAGGAGATACATTAAGGACACCTGAGCCATGGGGAGTCAGGTGTGGTTGGTTTAGAGATCAAGGAAAAGTGTACACCTGAGCACAGCCTGGGCCACACTTAGGTTGCTATTGGCACTTCTGGTTGAATGGGGAAGAGAAAGGACATCCCCCTCTTGCTGGAGTGAACTCTGGAGAGATGTCTTCTTTAAAGCCTGGGGAGAGGAGCTTCTCTCCCATTATCTCCTGATACCTGTGTACATTCGAGACCCTTCCTGCTTTCTTCTTTTCCTCTGTTGACTCCCTTTCCTTATTTTTCTTCTTTTTTCCCCTTTTCCCACTTTGTATTTATTTTACATATGTGTATTTTACTGTTGTAAAAGTACACATACGATGAAATCCAACGTCTTAACAAGTTTTGAAATGTCCAGGCCGTCCTGTTGACTACATGCACCTTGTTGTACAGCATGTGTCTAGAACTTTTCCATTTTGAAATAACACATTCTAACCATTGAACAGAGACTTCCCATGTCAACCTCCTGCCAGCTCTTGGAACCCCCCTTCTACTCTCTGCTTCTCGGAGTTTTCTTTCAGTTTTTGACCTTCTGTGACTGGCTTATTTCACTCTTACAAATGTCCTCCAAGTTCTTTCGTGTTGCTGCAAATGGCAGGATTTCCTTCTTTTTCAAAGACTGAATGACATTCCACTGTATGTATACACCACATTTTCTTTATTAATTCATCTTCCCATGGACACTAGGCAGTTTTCCTATGTTGTGTATTGTGTATAATGCTGCAATGGACATGAGATTGTAGATATCTCTTGGACATTCTTGTTTTATCTCCTTGGTATATAAACCTAAATGAGTGACTGCTGGATTTTATGATAGTTCTCTTAATAATTTTTGGGGGAACTCCATTCTGCTTTCCGTAATGGCTACACCATTTTACATTACTACAGGGTACAAAACAGGGTACAGAAGTTCCACTTCTTCACATCTTTGCCAGCATCCATTAATTTTCTTTCTTTCTTTCTTTTTTTTTTTTTTTTTTTTTTTTTTTGCAGTACATGTGTCTCTCATTGCTGTGGGCTCTCCCGTTGGGGAGCACAGGCTCCAAACGCACAGGCTCAGCGGCCATGGCTCATGGGCCCAGCTGCTCAGCGGCATGTGGGATCCTCCCAGACTGGGGCACGAACGTGTGTCCCCTGCCTCGGCAGGCGGAATCTCAACCACTGTGCCACCAGGGAAGCCCTAATTGTCTTTTTATAATACACATCCTAAGAGGTGTGAGTGATATCTCCTTGTGGCTTGATTTCCATTTCCCTGATGCTTAGCAATGTTGAGCAAATTTTCATATGTAGATTGACCACTTGTATGTTTTCATGGAGAAATGTCTAGTGAAGCTTTTTACCCATTTTTAAACTCAGTTATTTGCCCGCTCTTTTTCTGAAATTGACTTGTAGTAGTTTCTTATATATTCTGGATATTGGTCTCTTATTCAGATACAAGGTTTACACATATTTCCTCCCATCCTCTAGGTTGTCTTTTCATTCTGTTGATTGTTGAAGAGACTATCCTTTCTTCACTTGGTAATCTTAGAACCTTGGCCAAGATCAGTTGGCCATATATATGTGCGTTTATTTGGTGTCTCTCTATTATATTTCATTGGTCTATCTCACTGTCTTGATGCCAGTAGCAGACTGTTTTGACTACTGTGGCATTGTTATGTGTTTTGAGTTCAGGAAGTGTTAATCTCCATCATTGCTGTTTGCTCTCTTGATTGTTTTATCTACTTGGGTGGGTTCCATATGTATTTTAGAATTCTGTCCACTTGTATAATAATGACATGGAATTTTGTGGGTTGATGCAATATATGTGTACATCACTTTATGTAGTATAAAAATGGCAACAGTATTTAATAATCCAGTCTATGTACATGGTATGTCATTCCAATTACTTGTCTCTTCTTTAATTTCTTTGCGCAATGTCCTGTAGTTTTCAGTATACAAATTTTTCACCTCCTACGGGGCCTTTTCCACTGCCTTCCTCAGGCCTTCTAGAGTCACGATTGAGAAGGATGGACTCATGGAGAGAGTGAAATCCATCCCTCTCCTCTGCACCTACTCTCTGATTATGTCTAATACATGTGTACTGGGCCATGCCCTTCACCTCTGTCTACAAGTGGGCCCCTTGCTGGGAATTCCTCTTGGACCTGAGTGTTGACTGTACTATTTCAGTGTCCACAAGGACTCTCCCAATGCCTGGCGTATGTCCAAGAGCCCAAGATATACCTACATACGAATGATCAGATCAGGCCATCAAATTTTCTGCAGTAAAGAACAACCAGGGGAAGGGTGGCTGGTTGGCTGTTTCTCATCTTTGTATTTCTTAGAGCTGAGCTTTCCAGTGTGGTAGCCACTAACCAAATGTGTCTATTTATAATTAATTTAGTTCAAACAATAATTAAATCTTTCTATTAAAAAGCGCAAAAAACACACAATTGCTTGGTCACACTAGCCATGTTTCAAGTGTGTCTGTAACATCTGGAATTTCAGGTTGGTAAGGTTGACGGTGAAAGCTATAAATGGGTCTATAGTAGTGAGGGGTCGAAAGGTGATTTTCTCAGCATCTCTCCCTCATTTGAAATTTTCAACTGTGATCAATATCTTATTGAAGGACTCTGTCTGCACAGAGCACAGGGGAGGTCTGAGAACCTGGAGGGAAGACCAGGGTGATGCTGTGTGAGCCAGCAAGTCGAGTAGGAGAAATGGGTGGGTCAACTTGTATAATAACTTTATGCTCATGGTTGTGTTTGTACAAAATGCATGGTGGAAGCTTACATAGCAGTGATGCTGATGGCGATTCACATAGGGAACAACTCTCAGGTAGGATCTAAAGGGAGACAATTCCTAGAACACTTGGGTTCCACCCACTTCTTTAGAAACGAAGGAAGGTGAATATGAAATCAGGAAGAAGAAGGAAATATGTGTAGAATTCTGGTTTGTTCTTTCCAAATTTTAATGATATAATAGAGTTATTGTGTCCATGTTCTTTGACTGTACTGTGCTTATAGTCATCTTTTCTAGCTTTGCATTCAGAAATTTTCCTTCTCACAAGACTACTCTTTCATTGCATTTTCACTGACAAAAATGAAAGGTTCGTTTCTGTTTGGTACCTGGAGGGTATTTTGCACCAGGATTTTGGTTTCATTTTTACATTCACGTATGATGGCCATATCCTAGTGGGAACAAAACACTCATAGTCACTTGACACTGGAGAACAAGTTCTTATAGTGAGTGTCAGGTGGTGGATGAGACTTGAACTCTCTCCTTCTACACTTTCAGGACATGTAGCTTCATCTTACTTTTGTCCTCACTCTTTATTCCTCATAGAAAGCGCGCTCCCAGAGGTGGATGAGTCACAGAACACATGCTTTGGGATCAATGCATGTGGTCAGTCTCCTCATTTCAGTCTCAGTACCTCCCAAGTCTGATGTGCTGAGATGCTTCCAACTGAGAGGGCTCCACGTCCAACTGCCCCTAAAGACCCTTCATGGCCGGCAGGAATTCTAGAGGACTGTGTGAAGGGGCTGCTGGGCTCGCTTCACACACTGGCTCTCACAGCCCTGCTAACCTGGTCTCCTGGAATTGACCAGGCCCAGGACAGAGACTCAGGGCAGCAGGACCCAGGGTCACTGCTCTTCTTACAACCCACTGCTCCATCCGGACAGCCCTGCCCCTGCTCCCCACACTCCAGTCCTGCCTACCTTCTGACCTTTCCTCAGGCCTGCCTTGGTCTTGGGGTAAACCCTGACAGGTGCTGTGTGTTTAGGAGGCTTCCCCTGCTGTAGAACTTTTGTTTCAGTATTCCAGACTAAGGGAATTGGTTCAAGTTACTTTTAACTCTAATATTGCTTTCATCCTCTCTAAGGGGCTAAGAGGCTTACAGAGTTGTTTTGAAGTACCTAAGGTTAGCTCAGGCACAGGACACTTACTTGTTTTGTGAAGTTGGTTGCATATCTAGGCTATTGTGGAGAATGCTGCAATGAACCTAAGTTCATCTCATTGTGATACTGATTTAATTTCCTTTGGATATATACCCAGAACTGTGATTGCTGAATCATATGATATTTCTGTTTATAATTTTATAAGGAACCCCCATCCTCTTTTTCATAATAGCGGCACCATTTTACATTCCCACCAGCTGTGTACAAAGTTTCCAATTCCCCACATCTTGGCCTTAAACTGTTAATTTTTTTCTTTATAATACACAGCCTAACAGGTGTGAGGTGTTGATTTGCATTGCCCTGATGATTAGTGAGGTTGAGAACCTTTTCCTATATTTGTTAGCCATTTGTATGTCTTTTTCAGGAAATGTCTTCTTTAAGTCTTTGCACATTTCTGAACCCATTTATTTACCCTTTTTAATTTTTTAACTTAGTTTGCATTTGAGTTGTAGTGTTTTTCTTAGATGTTTTAGACATTAGCTCCTTTTCTGATATATGTTTGTAATCTCTCTGTAAGTTATATTTTCATCCTATTGACTGTTGAAAAAACTATACTTTCCCTATTTGTTGTCTTAGAAGCTTGGTGAATTTCATTTGGCCATGTATCTATGAGTTTTCTTGGGGGTAATTTATTCTGGTCTTTAGGGCAATGTATCTGTTTCTATGTCAGTACCATACAGTTTTGATTCCTGTGGCTTTGTAATGTGTTTTGAAGACAGGAAGTGAAAAGCCTCCAACTATGTTCTTTGTTCTCAGGATTGTTTTGTCCGTTTGGAGTCCTTAGTGTTTCCATATATATTTTAGGATCTTTTTTTTTCTATTTCTTTGAAAATGACATTGGGATTTTGATAGGTATTACAATTAATTTATACTTACCTTTGGGTAGTGTAGAAATGTCAACAATAATAAGTCTCCAGTCTATGAATATGATATGTCATTTCAATGATTTGTTCCTTGTTTAATTCTTTCAGCAGTGTTTTGTAGTTTTCAGTGTACAGGCCATTTACCTTCTAAGGGCATATTGTCCCTTCCTTCCCTGGATTTTTCAGAGGCAGTGGTGAGAAGAATGGCCTCATGAAGTGAGTGAATGTCCCTCCCTCCCTTCTGCACCTGCTCGCTGATTATGTCTAGCACAGGTTCACTGGGCCATGCTCATTACCTCTCCCCTCAAGTGGAACACCTGTCTGGAATTCCTCTAGGATCTGGATGTTGACATTAC